>NC_056741.1:590463131-590568131 GCF_019279795.1 Protopterus annectens
ATGTCTTTACAAATGATCATTAAGACCTGGTGTAAACAGAGCCCCTAAATTGATTATCCATCTTTTTTCCATGTCATTCAATATACTGTGCCAACCCTGTTTTTGTGATCTATCACCCCATATTTTATCAATGATGCAAAAATAAAATACGGCTGATGTGTGTACACAAACATGTCTGTAAAGTGCATTAGTCAAACATTTATTCCGAATGTCCCCCATGTGTTCTGACATTCTAATTCTGAAGGTCCTAGATGTTTGGTCAACATAAAAAGCGAAACAGGAACAGGTGGCCAAATAGACCACCCAATCCGTTCCGCAATTGGCAAAATGTCTGATTTTGTACACAACTTTTGTATTTTTGCTGGAAAATTCTTTGGATTTATACATATATTTACAAAAGGAGCAATGTCTGCAAGAGAATGAACCCAACTGTTTGTCCCCTGTGATGGTTAATTGTTCCGACTTAGAATGCTGTTACGTTTGGGATTTGTAATGATTAAAATAGGATCCTAATGTTCTGCCTCTACGATATGAGAATTTGCACTGCTCAGTGAGGTTATTAGATAATTCCTCATTGGCCAAAAGGATATTCCAATTTTTGTTAATAGCATTTCTAATGGCATGTATATTTCTGCCATAAGTTGTGACAAACCTAATGGTATTATCTGATTTCAAAGTTTTATCACGATATGTCAATAATTGTGACCTATCCTGTCCAGTAGCTCAACCACAAGCTGATGAAATGTGTCCAGGTTTATAGCCTCTAGCCTTGAATCTGTGTATCAAATCTTGTTTGTGATGTACATACTCATCCTCGGAGGAGCAGATCCTTCTAACATGAAGGAATTGTGACTTGGGGATATTCTTTATAATGTGATTTGGATGTAAGCTGGTAGCTTCCAAAAGACTATTGTACTGAGGATATTTGCGGAATACCTGGGTAGACAAAGTATTGTCCACATTCCTGCTGATCCTGACGTCTAAAAAGTGAATTTCTTGATTGTCCATATTGAGAGTTAATTCAATACCCCACTTATTATCGTTGAGGTATTGAACAAACTCAAGAAGATAAGTGGTATCCGCTAACCAGATCAGCCAACAGTCATCCAGGTATCACCGCCAAATATCCATATCGCTCATATATATATTATGAGAATCATCATATATAAGAATATCTTCCAAGTATCCAATGAAAATATCACTTTTTTAGATGGGGAGAACAGGATGGCCAGGCCCAGGAGAAAAAGACCTTGATCAATACTCAAAAAATCTAAATCCGATTATGGCAGTACTTCAGGGGAGGAGTCCTCCATGGCTGAGATAGAGCAAGGGCTCACTCAGGGGTCCCCAGCCCATAAAAACAGAAGAATGTTATGGCCCCTTTAGATCTAGGACACGGAGAGGTGGGAGAAAACATAACAAGTGTCGAAAAATTGGAGACATTATTGCAAATGATTATCCCCAAACAATAGAATGTTCTAATGTTCTTAACATTTCTTCTGCTACATTGTCTGAAACTACCATTAAACTTTTGAATAAGGGATTAACATATGTTCCAGGTTTTTATGTTCATGAAGATTCTGTGGTTAAAGATGTTTTGTCATTCTGTCAGCTGTTGAACTTGAAACTACTTTTTCGCTCACAGGATACCTCTCAACTATCTACCAATTTTAGGTTTAAAAAATCGAATTTTCAACCTCCCATGGATAAATATGTGGCAATATTTCAAAAATCTGTTCTTAAAGATCTACATTTTCATGGGTATGAATCTCGCATGTTGGGCCACAATTTATCTGAGGCTAAACAACAAATGCTTCATGAGCTTCAAGACAACCATAATATAGTTATTGTTCCAGCCGACAAAGGGGGAGCAGTCGTAGTTATGGACATGGAATATTATTTAACAGAGGCCTACAGACAACTTAGGAATGCCTTATATTATATGCCCATGCCCTTAGATCTGACCAGTCATTTTAAAAAAAGAAATTGCCTCCTTTTTGGAGTTGGCTGCTGAGGAAGGAATAATCAGTACATCTGTTTTACAACATTTGAAAGTTAATTATACTCAGAAACAGATACTTTATTTGCTGCTTAAAATTCATAAAAATTTAGAGAAACCACCTGGCAGACCATAGTTTCGGGTATTGGCTCACTTATGGAGCCTTTATCAGAATTCCTCACCAGATATCTGCAGCCACTCCTACCCTTAATTAGATCTAGGATCAAGGATACAACAGAATTTCTTAGAATTATCAATGATATCCAATTGGAACCAGAGTGGATTTTTTGTACCTTGGATGTTACTGCCTTGTACACAAATATTCCACATTGGGCAGGGCTTGAGGCTCTTCAATATTGGCTGAATAAGGCAAACCCTTATCCTTTGGGGTTTAATACTTTGTTAGTCTATATGGCAGAACATGTCCTTACTAAAAACATCTTTTATTTTCAGAAGGAATGTTTTTGGCAGGTTAAAGGTACAGCCATGGGGGCGTCTTTCACCCCCATTTATGCTGACCTTTTCATGGGATACTTGGAGGATATTCTTATATATGATGATTCTCATAATATATATATATATATATATATATATATATATGTATCTATCTATATATATATATATATATATATATATATATATATAAGCGATATGGATATTTGGCGGCGATACCTGGACGACTGTTGGCTGATCTGGTGAGCAGATACCACTTATCTTCTTGAGTTTATTCAATACCTCAACAATAATAAGTGGGGTATTGAATTTACTCTCAATATGGACCATCAAGAAATTCACTTTTTAGACATCAGGATCAGCGGGAATGTGGACAATACTTTGTCTACCCAGGTATTCTGCAAATATCCTCAGTACAATAGTCTTTTGGAAGCTACCAGCTTACATCCAAATCACATTATAAAGAATATCCCCAAGTCACAATTCCTTCGTGTTAGAAGGATCTGCTCCTCCGAGGATGATTATGTACATCACAAATAAGATCTGATACACAGATTCAAGGCTAGACCTGGATACATTTCATCAGCTTGTAGTTGAGCTACTGGGCAGGATAGGTCACAATTATTGACATATCATGATAAAACTTTGAAATCAGATAATACCATTAGGTTTGTCACAACTTATGGAAGAAATATACATGCCATTAGAAATGCTATTAACAAAAATTGGAATATCCTTTTGGCCAATGAGGAATTGTCTAATATCCTCACTGAGCAATGCAAATTCTCATATGGTAGAGGCAGAACACTAGGATCCTATTTTAATCATTACAAATACAAAACACAACAGCATTCTAAGTCAGAACAATTAACCATCACAGGGGACAAACTGTTGGGTTCATTCTCTTGCGAACATTGCTCCTTTTGTAAATATATGTATAAATCCAAAGAATTTTTGAGCAAAAATACGAAATTTGTGTCAATTGCAGAACGGATTGGGTGGTCTATTTGGCCACCTGTTCCTGGTCCGCTTTTTATGTTGGCCAAACATCTAGGACCTTCAGAATTAGAATGTCAGAACACATGGTGGGCATTCGGAATAAACGTTTGAGTAATGCACTTTACAGACATGTTTGTGCACACACATCAGCCGTATTTCATTTTTGCATCATTGATAAAATACGGGGTGATAGATCACAAAAACAGGGTTGGCACAGTATATTGAATGACATGAAAAAACGATGGATAATCAATTTAGAGGCTCTGTTTACACTAGGTCTTAATGATCATTTGTAAAGACACTAAGGACAAGCTGGTATATATTTTTTTATATTTGTTATTCATTTCTCAGTGCAAATAACTATACATTTTCTAATGTTATACAGGGTCTCTTTTTGTTTCCATATATCCTTATATGGTCAAATATCTGTGCCTTTAAATAACTATTGTGTGGTTCACTTTTTAATCAACTTATTATCTAATTAATGCTAGCAGTATATATTAGTGTTTAGTATTGTATTGTGGAATGGTAAATCACTGATGAAGGTTGAACTGCTGAAACTGGTTTGATTTTTCTTGAATAAACCGTGTATTTCACTCTTTTTGGTGCTGAACCTATTTTTTGAATTGGTGTTTGAAGATATCCCTGCAGATGTCTTGATAGGGAATGATTCTGATAATGCAGTACCTTGCATGCATGCAGTTACATGCAGTCAGGCTTGGAGACAGGCATGTGGGTCTGATAGCCCTGGGTTGGCCCAGACAGAATGGCACACTTGAAGCCAGGACTAGTGAGGTGGCTACTTCAGGAAGCGAGCTACCCTGTAGCAGTGAGACTGAGGGTGAGCCACAACTGCTGGTGGGTACTGATGTTCCCTTGGACAGAATGACTGCAAGGGGCAGAGGTGAGTAGTAGTACCCAGGGTGACAATGAGGCACCCCTGTCAGAGTATACCAGACTTCCCATGGAAGAGGAGCTGGTAAGGGTTACAAAAAAGAGAGTTGATCCCTTTGGTATGTACCTTAGCAGGCACCTGCTGTAATTTGAGAGACATCAAAGATTTCTAACAAAGACAATTGAGATCTCCAGCACATGTCAGACTGAGGTCATTGTCACTGTAATCAGCAGCATACAGAATACTTAGCGGAGACTTGGTACAAAAAATAGAGTTGAGTTAGGCTCAGCTCTCAGACCCTATATTACAAGGTTTAAGGGAGGTAGCTAGGGAGGCACCTGATTCTCAAGGAAAAGGGGATTCCGTATAATGGAATAAAGGGTTACTGTATAGAGAATGGACCCCTCAAGGAAGGCTAGAGGGTAACAGAATACAGCAGTTGGTTGTGCTCAGAGCCTACTGTCTGGCACTTCTAGCCATAGCCCATGAGATTTCCCTTGCAGGTCATATGAGCATGAAGCATACCAAGAGACATATTATGCAGAACTTTTAATGGCCTGGGATTGCAAGGGATTTAATAGGGTACAGCAGGACCTGTGAGCAGTGCCAAAAAGTAGGCAAGGCAGGAGACAAGGTCAAAGCTCCTTTGATGCCTTTGCCTGTGATTGAGAAGCCATTTCAGAGGGTAGCTATGGATATCATGGGGCCCCTGAGTACCACAAGTTCCACAGGGAAGACGTATATCCTAGTGGTAGTAGATTATGCCACCAGATACCCTGAAGTGGTGGCCCTATTCTCCATTGAGGCAGAAAAGGTGGACAATGCTTTGTTAAAAATTTCCAGCAGGGTAGGTTTCCCAAAAGAAATACTGACTGACAGAGGTGTCAATATCATGTCAGACCTGTTGGCTTGTCTGTGGAAGCACTGTGGGGTGAAGCATCTAAAAACTACTCCCTACCATCTCCAGTCTAATGGTCTGGTGGAGAGGTTAAACTCTACACTAAAGACCATGTAATGAGCATTTGCAGACCAGTTTAAGAGGGAGTGGGACAAATATTTGCCCCATTTGTTGTTTACTTAGAGAGAGAGATGCAGCAAAAATCCACAGGTTTCTCACCTTTTGAGTTGCTGTATGGGCATAGGGTGACCTGACATCTAGATTTGATTCACGATGAGTGGGAGTGAGAGTGTGAATCCCACAAGGAGTTTGTTGTGGCATATGTCCTAAACCTAGACAAGGCTAAGAGAACTCATGGGCGTGGCTCAGGAGAACCCGACAGGAGCCCAACAGCAGAAAAAGCTCTGCCATGACAGGAATGCTCGAGCCAGAGAGTATGCTGTGGGGCAACACGTCATGGTTCTCACTCCTGTCAGACACAATAAGCTGCAGGCAGCTTGGGTGAGACCCTACAGAGTGGTAAGGAAGGTCAGTGATCTTAACTACATGGTAGTACTGCTAGGCTGGAGGCATGTTCACAAACTGTACCATATTAACACCATAAAACCTTACCATGATAGGGAGGCCCAAGTGCTAAGTATTTATAGCAGAAGGCAGAAGGAGTCTGAGGAGGATCTATGGCTACAACAAGCCAGTCAGCAAAATTCCAAGTCACTATGGTGGAGCGTAGGATTGCAGGCACACAGTATGACAGTACAGCACAGTACTGGGGTCAGCAATGCTAAGGCAGATGGAATCTCCAGACAGGTTATGGGGTAATGTATTCCCAGATAAGCTCATCCCTTTCAAGCAATGTTTCTCAAAGGGCAATTGAAAAACTAGCTTGAGACTTGAAGGGGGGAGAAGTGTGATGAAAGGAAGTACTGCCAGCACAGTTAGCTGGAATTTTGTAAATAATTATGTCATTTGTGAATATCAAATTGATTTATACAAGGTGCTTGTGTTACAAATGTATTAGAACTGTGAGCCATACAATATGCTGGTGTTACATATGTATAAGAACTGTATGTCATGTATATATTAAACTGATTTGTACAGACATTTGTGTTGGAAAGGTATTTGTAAAGTGCTTGTGTTTGAAATGTATGAAAAGTGTGCCTTACTGGAGAGCATAGAAGTGCACATGCACTATTGTAACTGTTTAAATGTATATGTTTTAACAGAGGAAACTGGAGGGTTAACCTCAGTCCAGCAAACTTTAGAAAAATATCTGAAATTAAATTACCTTTTAGGCTAGGCCATAAAGATGCTATCTCATTTCAAGGCAGTAAGAGAGACAAAGTCTGTACTAGGAAACTTTCTGTATTGTCTTTGGGGTGAACTAATTACGCTCTGGAAGTGTGGAAGTATGCAATTGTTTTATGACTTCCAGCACCTACCATAGATCTGAGTAAAAGTCCTTGTAAGTATATTTTTACAGGTAGGTGCTAAGTCCTGCCACCTTCCAGCAATGGAGGCTTTGCATGGGAACTAGAACTCAGGTGACCAGAAGTGATGTCATTCTGCAAGCTATCTCAGAAGTAATATTTTAGATATTACTTTGAGAAGTCTCTTAGAGAGACAGAGCATTCTGTATGCTGTCTTGGACCTGACAACAACAAGAAGGACCATTCACCGCATCATCTTCCTTGCTCTATTAAGTAAGTTATTAGGGTATAGTAACTCTCTTAGATACAGTCAGGAATATAGTGAAGCTAAGTTTAGATATTGTTTTTCTTTATTTGTCTGAGCCTGTCCTGCAATGTTATTTTAAATATTTCCTGTGGTTCTGAACTGATGCCACTGTGAATATATACTTAGTATTTTCTTGTCCTTTTATTATTATTATTATTATTATTATTATTATTATTATTATTATTATTATTAAATATATTTAAACCTTTCATTGTGGCTGATCTTTGTAGAGATATTTAAGCTCTGAGAGTACTTGTATATTTATTTGGTGACACTGTGTGGGCCACTCCCAATAGCCTTGCTCTTGGTCAAACTACCATTTGTATTACTATTAATTTTACACAGTAAAATTAGACACTCTTTGTTAAGGGCTTTACAGTAGCTGGCAAGGGGTTCTGGTGGCAGTGGTAACTACCTTATAGTCTAGACAGAAGGGGGCATAGCTCGTAAACCTGTGCCAGCCTTTCCTAGGTGTGTGTGTGTGTGTGTGTGTGTGTGTGTGTGTGTGTGTGTGTGTGTGTGTGTGTGTGTTTGTGTGTGTGTGTGTGTGTGTGTGTGTGTGTGTGTGTGTGTGTGTGTGTGTAAAACAAATCTCCAAGAGTGCGTGTGCCACCTACTTGGGCAGGGACACGAAGATCTGGTTGGACACAGAGAGTGTTGGAGGACTTAGCTTGGAACCCCAGCTAAGGACTCAACTCTATAGCTGAGCCAGTGGGGAGTCATATTGGGTATCTGTAGAAAGAGGGAGAAACCAGCCCTGGACTGACTTTGGTCTCTGTGTGCTCTTAAGGGAAATTACACTTGATGTAGAGAACTGCATCTGGAAATACTGTGTATGCACCTGTTATCCTCCCAGTGAACATTCCCCACAGGTGCCATTGGTGAGAATCAAGACTCCTTGATTACTGGCCCAGCTGTGGGTCATCAGATCAAGTAACAACTCAAAATTAACAAATTGAGGAATGACCTTGAGATGATGATGATGACCAATTCTCACAGAACTGCTACTACTCACAAAGCATACAAAGCTGCCAGACTCATCCTCCATGGGATTGAGAGCCATGCCAGGAAGGTAACTGACCCCATTTACACAGCTGTTGTCACAGCAATTATAGAATACTATACGCTGGTCTTCATCTGCTCACTTATCATCTGGAGCAATCAGAGAAGTTGCAAAAAGAATTAAAGGGTGTCAAGGCTTCACTTACTACCAAACCGGAGCAATTCTCTGTCTTACTGTACTTTATCTCCTTCTTAGAGGAGACCTATGCCTGATACACCAAACATTAAGGACCCCTCACTATTTGAAATGCTTGGCTAAGAATACCACCTATTGACCTGAACACAAGAGGAAATATAGCTTCAGGACAAATTAATATAAATTGAAATATGACAATTTCATATCACAAAGGCATTCCATGCCTCTCAAATAACCTTCCTTTAATCAAACCTAACCGTTCAATTCATTCAAGAAGGAATTGGATGACAACCTATACACCTACATTTTCCATCATGGAATCTACAATATTATGCTTCTCAGTGGCTAATAGTCTTTGAGCTTATTCACCATATCTTCCAACCTATGAATCTGGTCTGTGTGTTTTGGTTTGAGTTGTGATTGAATAGTGTGTTCATACCAGATCACTTAGTAGGTTACCAAATACTAAATGAATACATATATTTTTTGACTCATGGCTCTGACATTAAGCAAAAAACTCACTGCACTCACAACAAGAAACGTTGCTTATCACTGAGCAACCTCCACATATTCCATATACGTACATATTTTAAATACATGTCCCTCACTTAAAATGTCTCCCTCTTTGCTTACTCTCTTTCTTCTTTCATTGTACTCTGTAATGTATGATTTATATATTATTTAACTTTAGAATTAACAAAAGTAGTACTCTGAGTAGTGCTATCTCATACTCTTTCTATTCCTCTCTTATGAGTGAGTAATTTCTGCTATCTGTGTCCTCTAACATTAATAATGTCCTGTTACTGTATGACATTTTATATAACTTGCTATACTGCTGGTACATGTATATTAGTCTGCATGTATATATAATATTGTAATTTGATGTTAATTATCACCTACATATATGTAAATTCTGTGTTTTATTTTTAGAGCTTTTCAACCTGGGCCTCCACTGAAAATGAGTTTCATTCACCAGCTGGACTTTCACATTAAATGAATGACAACAAACAAGCAAGTAAATAAATAAATAAATAAATAGAAATGCACCTGATTGGTATGATTACACATACATTCCCTATTCTTACTCTCTGCATGGTGACTGCCTGCAACAACCATTGGAGGTTTTCTCCCTGAGTCTCCACCAAAAACAGAATCTGCCCAACTGGTTATTCACAGACATCAAGACAGACTGAATAAATAAATACATCTGTACATATATACATATAGATCTACTTTGTTTCATTGAAAGCTCATTTCACTGAATTTGAATTCACTCTGACCAAATCGTTGAAAGCTCAAATTACTGAAAACTCATTTTACCGAATCACATTTCACTGAAGTGAATTACTGGCACTGTGTAGAGTACTGTAAGTCAAATAAAAAGTATATGCCCTTTTCCCCACTGTAGAGCTACCCTGGAGTTAGTATATATAGTTAGGGGGTGTGTGGGGGGCACAGCCCCCTACATTGGGGGGTGTGAGGGGCTAATCCCCCCACTTAGTTTGGGTATATATTGTCTTCTGGAAAGAGTTAGTTATTGGTGTTGTAAGTATGCATGCCTATGGTTTAAATGTATTGTTTTGAAGCTTTTGGTGAAATATAATATAAAACCAAACTAGGGGGGTGCTATGCCCCCCCATACCTCCCAATGTGGGGGGCTGTGCACCCCACCCCACCCCTAACTATATATACTAACTCCATGCTCGCACTACAGTGGGGAATAGGCATATACCTTTTACTTCCTTTTACAGTACTCTACACAGTGCCAGTACTTCACTTCAGTGAAATGAGATTCGGTAAAATGAGTTTTCAGTAATTCGAGCTTTCAGCAATTTCATCAGGGTGAATTCACATTCAGTGAAATGGGCTTTCAATGCAACAAAGTAGACCCATACATATATAAATACATACATGAATAAACAAAAAAAATACACAAATGAGTTAGAGATGTAGTCCATAGATTTATAATGTTCCAGTAGCAAATGCATTTGTGTAGTCTCCTAAGCTACTGTCACTGATTTCTGTAATACTATTCACAGATAATCATATAGCCAGGTCTTTTATCTGATAGTTACAGTTGTAATTCTACAGTAATAAAGTACAGACAGTGATGGGAGTAATATATAACTAGTTACTTTTTCAGAATAGTGGCTAGTAATAGCAATGTAACTTAAATGTGCATTACTTTTCAGTTACTTTTGCTTAAACCAGTGGTTCTCAACCCCCTAAAGAGTGATGGAAAACTATCGGGCCCTATATATTATGGATAGTAATCAGATGTTAGGAGGTAACAGAGACTTGGAAGTGGCAATTTGGATAAAAATTTACAGTATAATTTTGGCACAACTCATAGCACATAGCATTCATAATAGATCATTAGAATTAGTCTGGAGCAAAATTTACTTCATAGGTTCATAGGTAGGTACTAGGCTATTGGCCTTAGGGCCTATATAAGCCTAGCCAAATGGTACCCTGGCTTTTGCCACCCAATAAAATTATTTTCCTGTGCCCCTGTCAAGCAGATCCACAGAAGTGATCCCCGGGGTGAATTTCTTATCTCCTATCCAATCATCAAGATTTTTCTTGAAGAGTACTAATGAGGAGCTTTGTTTGATATAGATAGGTAGTTTGTTCCAGAGTATGGGAAGTCTCTGGTACAGGAATCTATCCCTCTAGCATGTTCTGTTTCTTGTGGTGACAATGTTTAGGTCCCTAGAGCATGTAGCTCGGAGGGATTTCTTTAAGTGGAGCATGCCCAACAGCTCTGGGTTTGACATAGCTTTGTATGTTAGGCAGAGATTGCCTCTGAGTAGGTGATATGCGACAGAGTAAAGCTGGAGTTTTTTGAGACAGTCTGCTTAGGGCATCTGTTTGAGGTCGGTAATCCTCTTTGTGAGTTATTTCTGTGTCTTTTCCAGTTATTGTAGATGTCTTGTGAGGTACACACCAAAAGGGGCGTTGTACTCTATAATGGGTCTAATGAGTGATGAGTAGAGGGGAAGAATTACCTCTTTTTTCCTGGATGAGAAACCTTTTGTGATGCCACGTAGAAGGATTTCCTGACTACTGTGTCGATGTGATTATCAAAGGAGAGACTACTGTCCACCTGTGTCCGAAGGTCTCTTATCACACTTTCGGTGTGAAGCAGACTACTGCCTATGTGGTAGTCCATGGGTACAGAGTTTTTACCAAAAGGGATGACAATGCACGTTTTGGCATAGAGCTTGAGGCCATGGCTTTGACACTAGGCATCTGTCTCAGTGAGGCCCTTTTGTAGGATGTCCACATCATTAGGAGTTTGGATTATGGCTCCTAGTATGCAGTCATCTGCAAACTTTGTTAGTCAAAGACCTTGTGTGTTAGCCTGTACTTCAGAGAAGTAGATACCAAACAGGAGAGGACCTAGGACTGAACCCTGTGGTACTTCACTTGTCACTGGTCTGAGGTTGGATTTAGGGTCTGCCACTTTCACACTGTGGGTTCTGTCAGTGAGCCAGTTGGCAACCCATCTTGTGACACAGGGATTTATACCTAGTTTAGTGAGTTTATCTATAATTCCAGAGTGAGGGATTGTGTCAAAAGGTTGGCAAGTTCTAGATAGGCTGTGTGAACCACCTTACCCTCATCTACAGCTTTGGTGACCACTTCAAAGAATTCCATCAGGTTTAGGAGACATGATCTGCCTTTTACAAACCCAATCTGGGTAGGGTCCAGAGTTTGGAGATTACCAATGTCATTGTTTATAAGTTCCATGATGATACGTTCCATAGCCTTGTAGACCAGGCTTGTCAGGCTAATGGGGCGGCAGTTTCCGGGGTCTGTGGTGGCTCCCCCTTTGTGCAGTGGGATAACCGTTGCTGTGTGCCATTCAGTGGGCACAAAGCCAGAGGTGAGGCTATGATTGAACATGGTACTTAGGTGGGGTGCCAGTTCGTTCAGTAGTTCATGTAGAACGCAGCCTGGGATGTTGTATTCTTGGCTTTGCAGAGTGTATTTTTTACCTGTGCAGCCGTGATTACAGGAACTTTGCATTCTTCCAGTATAGAGATGGGCCCTTTAGGGGATGAGAGAGGGGTAAAAGTATTTAGCCCCTCTCAATAGTCATAGCCTTCAGTCCCTCCTCCTCAATATCTGTTCTTCACTAAACACCAAACAGAGGTGCAAAGTCTCCAGATGGTTTTATCTTTAGCTACATTGTGTGCAGCAAACAATGAGCAAAGGGAAATACAAATATAAAAGAGAATAAAATCTGCCATTGCAGACTAGTAAGCAGCATACAACTTCTACCTGTGGTGTACTCCTACACATAGTTTCTCTTGGAGAAACCTTCCAGTCCTTGAACAAGGGTGCCTGTATGTGTACCTTATTTCCTTGGCTGTCCTTTGATAATTAGCTAGGTGCCTTCAATTCTCCCCTGCTACTTTAAATTCCAATTGATGGTTTCCCTCCCTTCCCTCACCCCCCAAGTGATTACTCAGGTACAACACACCAAAGGTTTAAAAACCCTGGATGCCATATTTGCTCTAATTGCAGCTGAAAGCCCTCCAGGTGTAGCATCTCTAGTAAGTGTCCCTGGTCTAGCTGATAGTTTTTTTTAGGTAAGTTCTATCTGGAAGGTGTAGCCCCGTTCCGTTCACTTCACTCACTTCACTCACCTCCCACCCCCATTTCCACCCACCTCCTATATAATTACCTTTATACCTATCCATACAACCACACCTCTCACTTCCTCCCAAATTTCCCACCCTTCTACATCCTGTTCTCATACTACATCCCTTCTTTGCTCCTCCCCACACATACCTAATATCCACTATCAATGACTACTATACCTTACTCCCACCCCTTCCCCTCATCCTCTGTTCTACATCCCATAAAGTGACATGTCTCTTACAGCTCAAACTATACTCTTACCTTCTCTACTCCTTATACTCTATCACCTCACCTCCTATCACTCATAATTACCTACTCCCTATTTCCATCCCTCAAACACCACTCTTAACTCAAGTACTACACCACAACCCTATCTACTAATTTGTCCCTCCATCCTTCCCCCCCACCACTCCCATTCCTAAAATAAAATATCTCCCCCTCCCTTTAAAAAAAAAAAAAAAAAAAGTCTACTTACTCAAATTAAAACCCCATTACAAACCTCTACTTCTATCTGGTGACATTCATTCTAACCCAGGCCCTACAGACACGACCCTAAACAATAACCCCCCTGTATCTAAACCTGCCAACCTGTTCAACCCACAAAAGCAAGTACAATTCTGCTCTATCAACGTCAGGAGCCTTGTAAATAAAGTTCAAGATCTCCATGCTTGGATAGCTAACTATACTCCTGACATAGTTACCCTAACTGAAACATGGTTAAAACCACACCATCTGGACAGTGAAATCATCCCTCCTGGCTATAATATCCTTAGATTAGATCGACCTAAAAGAAAAGAAAGAGAAGTCTCCATACTCTACTCAAATTGTCTCTCCCAAATCAGTCCCATGCTAGACATACCCTCATTCTCACCAGCTGAACTCCTACTGACCAACTTCAAATTTAACAGTTTCAACACCATAACTGTCGCGGCAATCTATATTCCCCCTGGTGATAATATTAACATACTTGAGAGCATCCTATCTCACCGCTCACATACCATCCACAATGAAATAATTATACTGGGAGATGCAAATATTGATTGGCTTACAACACAAGCTCCCAACACTACTTCCTGTATAAACCTACATGGGTTTGAGCAGCTAATCACAACCCCAACCTACATTAATAAATCTCACCTACCTAGCTCTCTTCTTGACTGGATATTGGTCTCCCACCCTCAAAACTATCATAACTTCCAAACCCTTCCAAATGCCCTCAGCAACCACTGCCCTATAACAGTTACCAGACATACTCCCCACCTTACCAAACCTAACAAATTTATTACCACCCGCTCACTTTCTCATTTCTGTCCTAACTCCTTTATTCACCAACTCTCCACAATTAACTGGTCTTACCTCTCCCCTCTTCCTTTAGATGAAGCTGTCCACTCCTTCAACACTACATTCCTAAACATTCTTAACTCCCTTGCTCCTCTGTGCATGATTAGAATCAAATCTAATACTGCTCCCTGGCTCACTAAATCTACCAGAACCCTCATGAAAGACCGGGATAGGATTTGTAAAATGTGGACTAAAACTAGGACCCCTTCTCTTCTTCAGAAATATAATGAACTCAGAAATAAAATTAAAAAAAATCATCCATTATGACAAAATAAACTTCTATGCCAACCCTCCCTCTACTTTTAAATCAGACCCAAAGAAATTCTGGAGCTCTGTTAAACAGACTCTTCATCCAGGAAACCCTTCCTCTCCTAACCCATGTCCCAATGCAACAACTGAAGACATAGCCAACAAATTTAACAATCATTTTATAAACTCAATAGCTTCCATAGTAAATTTCCCCCCCAGAAACAATACTAGT
The DNA here is from genome assembly GCF_019279795.1 of Protopterus annectens. Taxonomy (NCBI): domain Eukaryota; kingdom Metazoa; phylum Chordata; order Ceratodontiformes; family Protopteridae; genus Protopterus; species Protopterus annectens. The sequence continues at coordinate 590,477,780 of NC_056741.1, forward strand.
ACCCCCACAAACTATATACCTCTTCCAAACCCTCCTAACTCCTTCTCTCTAAAAGCAGTATCAACTAACTATGTAAAGTCATTACTTTCTAAACTTAAACCTTGCTCCCCATCTGTTGACAAGCTACCCTCTTACTTCCTGCAGATTGCCTCTGAACTTCTTGCCTATCCTGTATCAATCTTAATCAACCGATCCATTTCTGAATCCTATGTCACCACTATATGGAAGAATTTCTTTACTCTACCCATTCACAAAGGGGGCAAATCTTCAGACATATCCAACTTCAGACCGATTGCCATACTCTCTCCACTCTCAAAAATCCTAGAGAAATGCATTCACAAGCAGGTAATGCATTACCTTCACCAGGAAAACCTTCTCACACCCACACAGCATGGTTTCCGTCCCAAGCATAGTACAACTACTGCACTCATATCATTCATCAACATAGTCTCCCTAGCTCGTGATAACAATAAACTTGTCTCATGCCTATTCCTTGACCTTTCTAAAGCCTTTGACACTGTCTCTCACCCACTCCTTCTAGATAAACTCACTAACTTGCATTTCTCTCCCCTACTATCTCCTGGTTCTTCAGCTAACTCTCTACTCGACAGCAATCAGTTAAATGGCTCTCTGCACTATCCTCCATTCTCACTGTACAAATGGGAGTCCCCCAAGGGTCCATACTTGGACCACTACTCTTTAATATTTTCACCAACTTGCTCTACTCCTCTTGTCCCCAGTCATCTCTTGTGCAATACGCTGATGACTCAACTGTTATAACCATTGCTGACAACCCAACTGACCTCCACTCAACTACCCAGGCATCCTTCCACACCATTGAGACTTGGCTTAGTGATAACAAACTAATACTTAATCAAAAAAAAACTAAGCTCCTACTCTTCCTCCCTAAAAACATCGCCACACTCAAAAGTACATTTACCATCTTATCCTGCAACAACACTATCATCTCAGCTGAATCTAGTACTAAATTGCTAGGTGTTACAATAGACGATCAGCTTAAGTTTGATCTCCATATTACTAACTTGGCAAAAATAATTCACCAGAAAGTTGGACACCTTTTCCGTAGCAAGAAATACTTAACTAACACTGACCAAATAACTCTCTCCCAGGCTTTATTACTCCCAATACTCCTGTACAGCTGCCACATATTCACAAACCTAAATTCCAAACTTATTTCCAAGCTTGAAACTACCTATAATAAGATCACAAGATTTGCAGCTAACCAAACCTTCAAGTCACACCACTGCTTAGCACTACAGCAATTAAACTGGCTAGAATTCCCTCAGCTGCTCCAACTATACCAACTACAAATCATCCACTCTATCCTCTATCTACCCTCCTTCTGCCCCAGCCTCTCCACTATCATATCCAAATATTCCCCTGCTAGGACACTATGCAGCTCAAATCAAGAATTATTACATCTACAAACCCAAAACCAAAACAGGCTGCCTTCTCTATAACTATAACCCAGTTACATCCTGGAACCAACTCCCCTTGGAAATAAAATCCCTCCAGCATAGCAAAAGTTTCAAATTAGCCACAAGGAAATGCCTAAAAACAAAGTGGTCTTGCCACTGTAGCCAACAACCCTGAAACCACCATCCTTTCACCTATTTCACCACCTCACTCTTAATGTATCTCTATTTCCCTGCCTCTTCTACCTCTTCCCTTCCTCTATCTCCAACCACTCTTAAATCTTACAGTCTCAAAACAACCTACCTGTCTAGTCTGTCTCTTATACTCCACCTCCCCTACATCTCTTACTAGCCATTCTTACTTTCCTTTCTTGTTTCCAAACTCCTATACAACTAGATCCTATTCACTTTAAATAAACATCTGCCTATTAACTCATTTTGCTCTAAGCAGCTTAAATAATATTGTAACTAGTCACATTTTCGTCTGCTAATTGCTTAAAACCTTGTTTGTAACAACTCACATACTTGTCTGCCAGTTGATAATATAGCAATAACCCACTTCTGGGTGTGGGTAATGCGGGATTTACCCACGGTTGGCGTAGACCAAACAAAGACAACCGTGGGTAAATCCCGCATTACCCACACCCAGAAGTGGGTTATTGCTATTATACTATGACATTATTTAAGAAAAGAAATAATTACTTTTCTTAAATAATGGCATTATATGCCTCTTTGCTGCCCTTCGCAGCTGTCTGGTATCGCGACAGTTCGATGTACTGCGCATGCCTCGCCAGTACATCAGAGTTGTGGCCAAAAGCAACGGAGAAAGCAAGATCTCCGTTGCTTTTTGTTCGCTATGTTAAATGGGTTTAACATGGCGAGACAGCTTTAAAATAAGCAACGGAGATGTCTGTTGCTTATTTTAAAGCTGTCTCGCTATGTTAAACCCATTTAACATAGCGAAATAGTAAACAGCAATGGAGATCTTGCTTTCGCCGTTGCTTTTTTTTTTAAACCTGTCTCGCTATGTTAAATGGGTTTAACATAGTGGGACAGCTTTAAAATAAACAACGGAGATCTCCGTTGCTTATTTTAAAGCTGTCTCACTATGTTAAACCCATTTAACATAGCGAGATAGGTTTAAAAAAAAGCAACGGAGAAAGCAAGATCTCCGTTGCTTTTTACACACTATGTTGCTATGTTAAAGGAGTTTAACATAGCGAGACAGCTTTTAAAAAAGCAACGGAGATCTCCATTGCTTTTTTTAAACCTGTGTCGCTATGTTAAACTCTTTTAACACAGCGAGGCAGTGTTTTAAAAGAGACTTATACTAATGGAAAAAGTCCGGGCGACCGGACCTTTTTTCCATTAGGATAAGTCAATTTACAACGTGCACGCTGGCCAATCAGCGTGCACGTTTTGGAATATTAATGGGGGGTCATGGTATAATACTCCTTATAACTGAATTGCCTAAGGAGCTTTTTTTCTCTCCAGGTCTCTGCTTGTAAGATCCTATAGCTGATTGTTACTACTATGTTACTAAAATTTAATAAATTGTTTTCTAGTCCTGAGGAGCTTTTCTTCCCAGGTCTCTGCTGAAAATGAGCTAAAAGCTCAGCCAAACTAACCCGGTTAACAAATGTAAAATAAATAAAAAATAAATAAATAAAATAAAGTTAGCACTGGACCTATCTGCCAGGATGTTGGCAATATCAGTTGGTTCTGTATATTTAGTGCCATTGTGCTGTAACTCAGAGCAGATCTGAGTGTTGCCATTGAGATTCTTGACATAGTTATAGAATGCTTTGTGGTTGTCTTTAGAATCAGTGGCAATTTTGTTTTCATAACTAGCTTTGGAGGATTTTATGAGGGATCTCAGCTTCTTACTGAGGCTGACCATGGAATTCCTCCAATCATGGGATTTTACTCTTTTTTGCAACAGTTTCTTTCTTCTGTTGTAGAGTTTGTTTATGGCAGGGGACCACCAGATTGGCTTCCTTTTTTTGGAGGATAGCATCTTGGTTCTGTTAGGGATTGCATGATCCATGCACTCGTGTAAGTGCTTATAAAGTGCAATTGTACAAGATTCAGCAGTCATATGTCTATTGTTCATCAGCATGGGTGTCATGACACTTTATTTCCTCAGGGTCTGAATGTGGAATGTAACTGGAGGCTTCTTATCTGATGAGAAAGTAGTATTAAGTATTTTTTAATGTTTATTGATTAATTGGTTTAGGCTGCTTGTTTAATTGTTAGATGTATTAGGGTATATAAACTGTGTAAGTTATGTGATGTTTTATACTCCTTGAAGGCGGTTGCCAAAGCGCTAGAGGTGCAATAAACTGGTGTTTTAAGCGGATTCTTCATCTTTGGTCTTCAGTTTATCTTTTCTTTTTGGTTTGTGCAGTGTTTGGTCTGTTTTTATGGTGAATGAATCTTCATTTGGGATCCCTAGGCTCTTAAGGGATGACACACTGGAAGGTAGTGAAAAAACTATGGACAGTTTTGTAATCCATCAGAATGCTGCAGGTATGGCTGGCTCCAACGTTGCCAATACTTCTGCTTCAGTGGGTGTTTCCTCTACTTCACATTTTTTTGAAAGGCTTGAACAAGGAAGAAATTCTAGAGTAAATGATCCATTTGTCTCTGTGGGACAATTTGGCCCTTCTTCCAGTCCTTCTGGTGAATCAAGTGCTTTAATGAGTAAGTTGGAACAGTTACTGCATAAAGAAACTGCTGTATACTTTAATCTGTTAAGCTTGCAAAGATATGTTGACTTAGATATTACACCCAGGGGACTAAGAGCCTTTAAAAGTCCCTCTTCTCCTTTTGATATGTCTGATGAAAGGGATGTGAAATTTTCTAAGAAATGGTTATTGGCAGCTCATCGTTGTACTTTAGAATGGGTTTCCATTCTATTAGAAAGAGATCGTGTTAAATAAAACAAGCTTAAGGAAGACATTAAAGCTGCCTATAATGACTTATCTAAAAGACTCACATCTATGCAGTTTGACAAGTTTTTAGCAGATGTAAATATTGGTCTAGATAAATATGAAAAATAACTTATTGATCGGAAATGCACAAAACTGAAAAGAGATCTAAAAGACTATCAAAGTAATTGTGCCTTTTTATGGCAAAACCCAACACATTTTCATCGTAATAAAGGCTCTGGTCCCTTTAAAAATCACCAGCTCCTTCTAGGAGTGTATCTTTTGCTTCAGATGTTTCAGGCATTTCCTCTAATGGTGGAGGTGAAGGAGAGCATTTTCCAGCGTTACCAGCAGCTCAAAATTCATCTAGACCAACCTCAGATTTTCGGAGAGGGAACCAGCAGTTTCAGGAAGAGCAAAGAGAGCAAAGTGAGCAGAAGAGAGGAAGATTTCAGTCTGGGAACTTTAACAATCGAGAAGTTCACAGTTTCAATGATAACAAGAGAAGCAAATGGTATTAGTGTGACTGTAAATAATGTTGTGCAAGATATTCTTGACAGTTCTGTGTATTTTGTTTACAAAGATGTGGATGAAACAATCCATGTAGCTGCTGCATCTGAGTGTAAGAAAATTTCTATTGTTCATAACATTTCTGGTGTGCCTTTATCTGTAGATCAGATGAATGTTTTTAATTATGGTCTTAAATATATACCCACAGTGCTGCCTCGGTTACATGAATTAAAGTGTTATATTTTTAGACTGTGTAGGAAGATACATTTAATATATTTTTTTGCCAATAACCAGTATAAAGAAGGTGATGGTAGCTGGTTAGAATCTGATAGGTTAGAGAGCAGTTTTTATTCTTGTGTATCTGACCCTGAGGAATGCTTTGACTATGCAAATGACTATAATGCCTATAGTTTGTTAAAAACTGATAAAATAATGAGCACAAGTGATTTTATTCCTCCATACCAACAGGAACATATAAAGTGTTTTTCTCAAATGTTGAATTTTGCTGTAGAAAATGCTTTTTGTGATTTTATGCAGTATAAGCATAAGTTGGTATCAGGCCGACCGAGGGACCGCCTGACGGCAGGATAACCCAAGTGTAATGACTGCAGCAGTGTAACACGATGAACATCTTGAATAAAAAGGAATGGAAGGAACTACAGGCATTAGCGAATAATGAACATATTATTAAACCACCTGATAAAGGTGGTAAGATAGTGGTGATGAATGTTGCTCAATATTATAAAATGTGTATGACAGATTTAGATGATATCAATACCTATGTTAAGAGTAATACAAATGAATATATTAAGGATATGAATGACTTTGGCACCCTTATATCTAAGGGAGTGAGGTTAAAATATTTTTCACAAAATGACAAAGATAAAAATTTAATACTGATGACAGTTAGTTGGTTTTATTTTACTGTCTTTCAAAAATTCATAAAAGTGGGGTTGACCCACCTGGTAGGCCTATTGTATCTGCTCAAAAATATTTTTTTATCTAATATTGGGAAATTTTTGCATTAATATTTATTCCGTTATGTAACAAAGTTACCTAGTTATATTAGGGATAGTTTTGATTTTTTTGGAAAAATTATCTAAAATACAATGGAGTGCAGATATGTTTTCATAAGTGTTGATGTTGTTAGTTTGTATACTAATATACAGTGTCAGTTTGGACTAGAAGCAGTAAAATATTTTTGGGTGATAGTCCAGTATCATATTATATTATTGAAATATTGGAATTTTGTTTGAATAATAATTTTTTTATGTTTAATGAACAATTATACAGACAAATCAAGGGCACTGCCATGGGGGCATCTTCTGCCCCCATGTATGCCAACCTGATGATGGGTTTCTATGAGTAAGAATGGTTATATCATATAGATTTTTTTAATTATGTAGTTAGTTATTTTTGTTTTATAGATAATCTTGTTTTTATTTGTAAAGGTGGGATATTTTATGTTGGTTAGTTTATAGACGTTATGCAACATAATAGATCTGGACTTTCCTTTGACGGCATACAGGTGGATAAAGATATAACTTTTTTAGACATACATCTGATTTTGGAGGACAGGAATATCTTACATACATCTGTGCATAGAAAATTCACTGATAATCAGTATTAGATGGGGACTAGCTGTCATCCAGTTCATACTTTGGTCTCTTTGCTCTATGGGGAATGTATGAGACTTAGACGGCTATGTAATACTGACATAGACTTCTTTAAAGAAATTAGTGTGACTAGTGAGATGTTTAGATTGAGGGGCTATAGTGAAGCTAGTATTCAAACAGCTGCAGATGAGGTTATTAATGAACATAAAGTTGGTACTTATAAGTATGGAAGTAAGGGGTATAAGTCAGATGTTAGAAATCAAGACAAAAAGATTAGTTTATTTTGTCTCTACATATAGTGTTTTCAGTGATGTTTTAATAGATATTGTTAAACACTACTGGAATTTTTGTGTTTAGATCAATGGACCTAAAAAATGTATTGTCTAGGTCTTTAGGCATCTCATTTCATAGATCAATGGACCTAAAAAATTTATTGTCTAGGTCTTTAGGCATCTCATTTCATAGAGGTAGGAATTTAAAAGATATTTTGGTACTTAATAAATTTAAATATCCCACTGAGACATTACAATATAGGACCGTGCAGAAACTAGGAACTTCACCCTGTGGTCACTGCAATGTATGTCATTATATTGTTCCAACTTTTAAGTATATAAATAGCCATGTATTTGAGGTTAAAAATATATATAGCTGTAATACTGAAGGTATTATGTATGCATTGAAATGTCTGTGTAACCTTGTATATATAGGAGAAAGTAAAAGAAAGTTTAAAACTAGACTGCAGGAGCATGTTAGGAATATTATAAATAAAAAAGAAGATAGCCCTGTTGCTAAACATTTTATGCTGGTTCACAATTCTAATCCAAATGGGTTACAAGCCACTATCTTAGAACATATTATGAAGGGTGTATTTTCTGATGATTTGTATAAAAAGAAGTTGTTATATAAAGAAAGCATTTTTATTTTGAAATATGACACTTTATTTCCTCAAGGTCTGAATGTGGAATGTAACTGGAGGCTTCTTATCTGATGAGAAAGTAGTATTAAGTATTTTTTAATGTTTATTGATTAATTGGTTTAGGCTGCTTGTTTAATTGTTAGATGTATTAGGGTATATAAACTGTGTAAGTTATGGGATGTTTTATACTCCTTGAAGGTAGTTGCCGAAGTGCTAGAGGTGCAATAAACTGGTGTTTTAAGTGGATTCTTCGTCTGTGGTCTTTAGTTTATCTTTTCTTTTTGGTTCGTGCATAGATTCTTGACATAGTTATAGAATGCTTTGTGGTTGTCTTTAGAATCAGTGGCGATTTTATTTTCGTAACTAGCTTTGGAGGATTTTATGAGGGATCTCAGCTTCTTACTGAGGCTGACCACGGAATTCCTCCAATCATGGGATTTTACTCTTTGGAGGATAGCATCTTGGTTCTGTTAGGGATTGCACAATCCATGCACTTGTGTAAGTGCTTATAAAATGCAATTGTATAAGATTCAGCAGTCATACATCTCTTGTCCATCAGCATGGGTGTCATGAAGTTTGCCACTTCTGTCTTAAGATGTGTGAAGTTGGCTTTGGAGAATTTTTTTACGGTGGTTTCCCTAATGGGGCGTGGGGGTGGGATGTGGGTGTCTGGGGTGATTTGCTTGTGGTCGGACCTAACCAATGAGGAATTGACCTCTGGTGTGGAACACCAGTTGCCCATGTTGGTAATGACCAGATCTAGGATACTGCTGCCCCTGGTGGGGGTGTGGATAAGTTGATCCAAGTGGTTAGAATTTATGAATTCCAGAAAACGTTGAGCACAAGAGTTGGTACATGAGTAGTTTTCCCAGTTAATGGTGGGGTAGTTGAAATCACCCATTATTAGGGTGTTAGGTTGTACCTTAATATTTTCCAGTGTATCAAGAAATGAGGAGTGGGAATTCTGAGGCATGGTGGGGGATCTGTAACAAGCTACAATTTGGACTGCGGTCTTGCCCAGAGTTAGTTGCACTTGGATAATCTCAGATGCATTATGCTGAGCAACTAGCCTTGAGGTGTGGATATCCTTAATGAATATGGACACGCCTCTACCTTTAATGTTTTGGTCCAGGTTAGGTGGCCGAAAGGTGTGGTATGAATTATAGCCTGGTAATGCAGGGGTGCTCTCTGGAGCCTTGAACCAGATTTCTGTCACTGCACAGATGTCGATGTTCTCCATTTTAAGGAGTGCATCGAGTGAGTGCATTTTGTGGTTTAGACTTCTAGCATTAAGTAGCATTACCCTCAGATTTTGCTTGCCTGTACCTGTTACGGTGGTGAATTTGTCATTTGAATCTTGCCTAAAAAAAGGCATTATAAGGGTGACAAGAGCCTCAGCCAGTATCCGGAATCCCAAGGGTGACAGGTGCAGGCCATCTGTGGCAAAGCATCGTGGTTTGTTGATCATGTCATCCCAGGCAGACAGATACTGGATCCCCTCAGAATGACACCAGAAGCTTAACCAATTGTTGAAGTCAATCATTTTGTCCTTGTACTGTGGTATCATTCTGGGTGATGGCTAGAGTCATACCTGCTTGGGCTACAAGATCAGACAGCTCTTCCATGTCTCTTTTCATGTAGCCCAGGGAGGTACGTCTCAGGTCATTCACACCAACATGGACAATGACAGAGTCATATTTGTACTTGTTATGGAGTGACCTGAGTGCATGCGTTATGTGGTGGATCCTGGCACCTGTCAGGCAGCTGACAGCAACTTTCTCCTTGTTTAGCCTGGTGAGTGGAACATCAGTGTGCCTGGCTATAGAGTCATCTATGACTAGAGTGTTGCGTACGTTCTTATGCCTTATGGGCTGCGGTTGAGTGGCACACTGAGTTTGTGGGTTATGTCATTTGGGTTGTGTTGGGGGGTGGAGGTTGCTTGTGTTTCTGCTGTGGAGGTCCCTTTTGCTTGGGTAGATTTTTTTTGAGAGCCTCTGTGAATGTAGGTGTGTGTTTTGTGTTTCTATGTGTGTGTTTTGGTGGTGTAGGTTTTGAGGGGCTATGTGATGAGTGTGGTGTGGTGCAAGTGTTTAACTTCTACTCTTGACTGTCTAGTCCAGTCTTGGGTGAAGAGAGCTTTGCTTCCAGTTTGGCTATATAAGTGCATCTCTCACCTTTTGTAGTGTTGGGTGGTAGGAGGAGAGGGTTGTCTGTGTACATGAGGCAATTGCTGCATTGCCTCAAGATGCCCAGATTCAACAGGTAGACAGGAGAAAACACCGGGAGCTGACCCTTCGACATGCCTGAATAGGTGCTTATTTATTAAGTACTAAAAACTGTATTCCTCTAGACAAGTGAGGAAAGTTGAGTGCTGTAGTAATTTGTAACTTATTTAGTGCTTAAAATGAGTTCTGAACAAGTGCTGAGCTCAAAGAAACATATTTGAGTGCTGAAACTAGAAAACTGGCAAGTTCTAAGAAACAAAATTAAGCTAGAAGGCTTCCCTCCAACACAGAAAGGCTTGGGGGCTCAGAAACTTACAAACAGTCTTGGATACAGCAAATCTGTATCTGGACTAGACGACTTACAGGAAAGGCAGGAAACAAGCTTAGACACTTTTTTTTTTGTAAAGTGGAAAGGGGAAAGGAGGAGCAGAAGCTAAATGGGTTAGCCTTCTCAAATGTTTTCCCTGGATTAGGAAGAATGAGGTAATGACACTAGACTGGGAGGAGTGTCCCACATCAAATTTACAGTAGGGGTGGGCAACTGCAAAGCCACCAATTATAAAAACAGGATACCAATAGGGACAGAGGGTGGGAAACAAAAATCAGAACAAACAAACCCAACCAGATGCTTAACAATTATAGAAAATTTCTAGTTAATACCTCACACACAGTGAAACTAGCTAGCAAAGTATATGCAGACAATAAAAGTCCTATAAATAACTCAGAAACAAGCAAAAAACAGGATACTTAATGTTATATATCACAGATTAGTTGGCTCACAGCCCTTCCTCCGACTTCATTTTTTTTAGCACTGCAAGGAGGTGAAAGCTAATGACGACCAGACTCCGGCCCTCCCTTGGTACTGTGGGACTGTCACCCACTAAAATTCCACCTAACTCTGGAAATATTCTAGCCTGTTAGAGATCATATCCTTACCTTGCCATATAATAAAAGGCATTGGTTCTCCAAACCAACGTCAATCGGAATCGAACTCATCACTCATCAGTTTAACACCCAACACCCTAACTCACTGCACCAAGCAGGACTCTTCAGGTGGATCTATGATCAAGCAACTTTTGTCTTAATGATTTTTTGTTATGTTCTATTTAAAATTATTTTTGAGTTTCGATTTTTAGTTGTTGAAAATATACACAGTTGGATAGGTTTTTAAAGGTCTTATGCTACTGACTGGTTTGGCTTAATTATTATTTGCGACTCTCTAGCTATAAAGACTAGTTTTCTTCTTCTCCCTTCAGCTGTGCTTGTTACGGAACACCATGGTGGATCATCAGTCTGCAGAACAAGTGGCAGTAGAGTTTTACATTTTCAAGTTGCCAGCTCAGCACCCAACCTTCCTCAGAAGGAACATGCATGCACACACTCACACCTAAGGCCAATTTAGAATGTCTAATCCACCTGCAGCATGCCTTGAGAATGTGGGAGGAAACCAGAGCACCCTGATGAAATCCACGCAAACACAGGGAGTGTAGATCACAGTGTATGTGCTGTACCTTTAAAGCCACTGTAGTTTGTGGGCACTTGCATACAAGTACTGAGCACATACAAGCAGAGTGCCATTTTGTGTAAGCCAGCCGGAGTGAAAGCATGTATGTGTGTAACAGTCAGTCAGTTAGCTAGTTCATGTAAGTTTTATTTTCCAGTCATCTATCTGGATGTGTTTGTGTGTAATAAACTACTTAATTTAATATCCAGCCTCATCGTCTTATTTGAATACACAAGACGAGTGACATGGTGTCAGAATAGGATCCGAAGTCAAAACTTCTTAAAACCATGAGGCACACAGTCAGAAATGGAAGAATATACAGGAGAGGCTCAAACGACTTGCAAACAACTCATAAACAGGTCATAAAATATATCTAGGTACTTAAACTCATTTAAATGATTTTTCCCTCGCCAAATATAAAGAGCAGCATTCAAAACTTTCAAAATGAATTACTGAATAAACAAAATGTTTGAAATTGTGACATATTGATAAAAGTACTCGAAATAATTATGAAAACCTTTGAAACAATATCCAAATTGTATAAAATGTTTGAAAAAGAGAAAATGACTATTTTTTTGCAATGTACTACTTTTTCGCATTAACTAAAGCTACTCGAAGTGTCTAAAGTGTGCAAAGTGTCGGCAGTGTGTGCAGTATTACAGTACATTCTTTTCAAAGAGTCTGTTGTGCAGCTGAATATAATTACAAGTACCCGATGTGTGTTTGACACTTATTTTGCATGGCAGAGGAATTTTGCAGACCTGATCCGCTTGTGTTTGATAATAATACTGAAAATTGGAAATTGTTTGAGCAATATGATATTTTCATACAGGCTGATTTTTCTGATAAAGATGCATGTACAAAAGTATTTTCGTTCTGAAGAAGTCTGGTCTCAGATGAAAGCGCTTAACGTACTATCCAATTTGTGATTTGAATAAACTCAGTGTGTCCAAGCCGAGGACTTTTCGTTCTTTGTTATCCTACCTGAAGCTATTTTTACACTGTTTAAGTTGTTGCTATCTGTTGGACAATATGATATTTTCATACAGACTGATTTTTCTGATAAAGATGCATGTACAAAAGTATTTATTCTGCTCAACTTAGCTGGTTCAGAAGCCTTGAGGGAAAACATTCATTTGTGTATGCACCTGCTGTTTATTGCAGAGGACGGGGAAGACCGCCATATTGTGGTACAGGCTGAAACGCAGGAAGACCCTGAGTGCTTAAAACATAAATTTAGAGAAATATGTAACCCTCAAACCAATATTATAATGGAAAGGCACATATTTTATCCAAGAGATCAAAAGCCTGGTGAAACATTTGCAGCATATATAACTGACTTGAGAAACAAGGCAAAAGCATGCAGATTTGGTATTCTGAGAGATAGGTTGATAAAAGACAGGCTTGTGCATGGTGTTAATAATGATGTAGTGAGAAAGATTTTGCTTCAAGACAGTGATTTAACTTTAAGGAAAGCCATAGAGATTTGTGAGATATATGAGCTTACATAAAAGCACATAAATATGCTTACGAATGAGAAGAGTATGCTTACACATTCTTCCAGCACAAATGTTGATAGTATGCAACATGAGTTTAAGAGGTATAGGCCAAAGGATGTGGCTTCCACATTGAAACCCAGGCACATGCAGCGAAACCAAGGGGTGATTTTGCAAAACCCATGGTAAACCTCACAATCAACTGTCATAATTATGGAGGCAGTCATGAACCTAAATGAGAAAAGTGCTTAGCTTTTAGTCAGCAATGCCACAGATATAAAAAGGCAATGGTGAAGTCGAACATGATAGAAACCTCAGGAAAGTTCTAGATCATGCTCATGAAGTGAATCTTAAACTGAATCCTCAGAAATGTAAATTCAGGATAAAAGAAGTTACTTATGTGGGATATTTGTTTACCAGTTCAGACTTATGTCCAGATCCGTCGAAGCAAACTGCAATTCTTGAGATGCCTGCTCCAGACAATGCCACATCTTTACAATGTTTCCTTGCCATCGGCAACTATTTTGACAAGTTCATTCCTGATTTGAGTGAGATTTTGGCACTGCTATGAGAGCTGACATGCAAAAATGTAACTTGGTCCTGGTTGGAACAACACCAAAGAGCATTTGATGTCCTGAAACAGAAAATTGCCAGTCCACTGACTTTGAGATATTATGATGTTCACAAACCTGTAACTTTTTTTCCTGTGATACTTCAAAATATGGTCTTGGTTCAGTAATTCTTCAAGAGGGTAGACCAGTAGCCTATGTGTCTAAAATTCTAACTCAAACTTGAGATGCAGTATGCACAAAATTGAAAAAGAATTTTTGACAATAGTGTTTGCATGTTCGAAGTTCGGTGATTATATTTATGGCTGATCTATCCAGATTGAAAATGACCACCAACCTCCGGTTACTATTTTGAGAAAACCAATGCACGCAGTTCCAGCTAGATTGCAATGCATGATGTTAAAACTGCAAAAGTACAATTTCAATATGGTTTACACAAAAGGCAAACTTCTTTATCTTGTTGATACTTTACCCAGATCACCCAGACAAACCACTGACTAGCATGACAATGAGAAAGCTGATTTTGAAGTTATGGAAGTGAGAAATTTTTCTTCCACACATCTTGATGAGCTTAGAAATCCCATAGCTTCCGATGCAATTCTCCAGAAGCTGAACCATTTTATCAGTCATGGATGGCTAGTAAAACAATCTTGTTTACCACTAGATGTGCAGCAGTATTTTCCTTATAGAGACGAGATTTTGATGGAAAATGGTATCATCATGAAAGGTACAAAAGTGGTAATTCCAAAATCCCTGCAACAAGAGTATATTAAAATTTTGCACTGTGGTCGCCCGGGAACTGATTCTACCAAAAGAAGGGAGAAAGGACTAGTATTTTGGCATTCTATGTCAAAAGATGTTGAGAAGGAAATCTCAACTTGTTCAATTTGTAATAGTAATAAACCGCACCAACAAAAAGAACCACTTCAGTTGAACCAGATTTCTGAACTACCTTGGTCGACAATAGCCAGAGATATTTTCAAATGAAATGGTCAGCATTATTTGGTATTAATAGACTACTTATTCAAATTGATTTGAGATTGACCTACTTCCTAACCTAACTTCCAGTACTGTCATTATGAAATTGGAGAGACATTGTTCTGTCCATGGTAGTCCACACAAAGTCGTTTCTGACAATGGTGTACAGTTTACAAGTCAGCAGTTCAAAAGATTTGCTGAGACATGGGACTTTGTTTATGTTTCTTGTAGTCCTGAGTGTCCACAGTCTAATGGCTTAGCTGAACATGCAGTTCAAAGTGTGAAACAGTTGTTGGAGAAATCCAAAAGAGACAAGAACGATATTCTCAATTTGCTTAATCTCAGAAACATTCCGAGAGACAATTTATTTGGTTCACCTGCTCAGGGATTGATGTCGAGACAAACCAGAACTACACTACCAGTCAGTAAGAATTTGTTGATTCCAAGTGCTAAAAACAACAAAGCAATAAAAGCTCAACTCATGAAAAAGCATTTGTCACAGAAATTCCATTATGACAAAACAGCAAACCTCTCAATCCATTAAAAGAAGGCGAGAGAGTGAGGATGCAGACAGCAAAAAGTTTTGATCGAGTAGGACTTGTGAAACATCTATGTGAGGAACCGAGATTGTACATAATTTGATAGCATACAATTCTCAGAGTATGCTATCGAATGCTCCTGTTCCCGAGAACAATTCATCTTCTGTTCCTGGTCCTGAAAGTGTCCCTGAAGTTCCTAATGAAAAGCATTCTCCAGTAACTGTTCCTGTTGCTAAACCCAGCACTGATTATTATATAATGAGATCAGGTCATATCTCAAGACCTAATCCTAGATACATGGCAACTTGGACGTGATTGTTATTGTTAATGTGTTTATATAATTTGCATGCATATCTGATTGTCATTTTTCATTTGCATGACAAAATTCTTGTCATTTTTTTATTTGCATGACAAAATTCTTGTCATTTTTCATTTGCATGAAAAAATTATCGAAGAGGGAGGATGTAGATCATAGTGAGTTTGTTGTACCTTATAAAGCCACTATAGTTCATGGGCATGTGCATATAAGTACTGAGCACATACAAGCAGAGTGCTATGTTGTGTAAGCAGCCAGAGTGAAAGCATGTATGTGTGTAGCAGTCAGTCAATTAGCTAGTTTGTTTAAGTTTTATGTTCCAGTCATCCATCCTGATGTGTCTGTGTCTAATAAACAAACACCCAAGCCTCATCGTCTTATTTGAATACACAAGGCAAGTGACAGGGAGGGCATGCAGACTCTGCACAGAAGGCACACCAGCTGAGAACTGAACCAGAGACACTCTTGCTGTGAAGTGACAATGCTAATCAGTGCATCCAGTTATAAAGAATAATCTGCTGGAGTTTTCACCTGTTAATGCTATTCATCATCACTGTAACATTGTGTATACGATTTTAATGTTGTTGTTGTTGTCTCTTTCGGCTTTTCCCAGTTAGGGGGCGCCACAGTGGAACTCCGGTCCGCTAATGATTGGCAGTGGATTTTTCCGTGCCGAGTTGCTGGCCCTGACGGACAACCTTCATACGATTTTAATAATATACTTAAATGCATGTGCTTACTTGTGTGAGTAAATCTCAATATTATAACTGATAAACTATACTTATGTAAAAATAATATATTACTATTACTAGTTACTTTAGTTAGTAACTAGTAATAGTAATATATTACGTTTTTTAGAAAAGTAATAAGTAATAGTAATGTATTATTTTCACTGAAAAATAACTAGTAATAGTAACTTATTACTTTTATAAGTAACTAGCACAACACTGAGTATAGATAATAGGTTCATATGTGTGTACTAGGCAAATGGCCCTGGAGTCTTTACAAGCCTAGCCCATAGGATTACCCTGGCAATGTGCCACCCGACCTTAGTTTCCAGTGCCTCTGTCGAGTAGAGCCACTGGAGTGATCCCCAGGGTGATTTTTCTATTTCCCATCCACTCATCAAGATTTCTCTTGAAGAGGGCCAGTGAGGTGCTCCGTTTGACATGTATGGGAAGTCTATTCCATAGCATGGGCAGTCTCTGGGTTATGAACCTGTCCCTCCAGCACATTCTGCTGATTGTGGTAATGAGGTTGAGGTCTCTAAAGCGTGTGGTGCAGAGGGATTGGGATTTCTTTAGATGTAGCATTTCTAACAGAGCTGGGTCAGACATGGCTTTATAAGTCAAGCAGAGATTGCCTCTAAGTAGGCGATATGAGACAGAGAATAGTTGAAGTTTTTTGAGTCTGTCCATATAGGACAAGTTAAAGTCAAAATAATGAAAACGAACCACAAAATCCAATCAGCACACAGTCAGCCCAAGGAATCCACGGCTTGTCCAGGGATATAAAAGATTTATGCATGGATCATGCGATAATAAAACCAAGACCCAATCCTCCAAAGGCAGATGTCCTGTCTGGTGGACCCCAGCCATAAACAAACTATACAATAGAAGGAGGAAGCTACTAAATGATAGAGCAAAATCCCAAAAAGGGAAGGCATCACTGATCAGTATTAGCAAAAAACTACGGGCACACATAAAATTGTCTAAGGCCAGCTTCGAGAGAAAAATTGCACAGGACACTAAGGACAATCACAAGGCTTTCTTTAGTTATGTTAAGAACCTGGGTGGTAATTCCCAGATATGCTCAGAATTAGTCCAAAATGACAAAAAATACACCGAACCCACAGACATTGCCAACATCCTAGCTGACAGGTTCAGCGCAAACTTCTCCTGCCCCCACCAATAGGGCAAATATCTATCCCAGCAGAGTGCTGCCCCCCTGACATCTCAGATGCTCAGGTAAGAGCCGCCCTCTCCAAAGCAAAAGCACAGCATCAATGGGACCAGATGGTGTCCCGGGCTGCGTCCTACATGAACTCCAAGAAGAGCTAAACCCAAACATAAAACTACTGTTCAATCTCAGCCTTACTACAGGATATGTGCCCAAAGAGTGGCGTACAGCAACAGTGGTCCCTCTCCATAAAGGTGGTGCCTCAACGGATCCTGGAAACTATCGCCCCATAAGCCTGACTAGCTTGGTCTGCAAAGCTATGGAAAGGATCATCATGGACCTCATAAATAAAGATATTGGGGACCTACAAACACTGGAGCCTACCCAGTTCGGGTTTGTTAAGGGCAGATCCTGCCTCTTAAACCTGGTTGATTTCTTTGAAACAGTCACCAAGGCCATTGATGAGGGGAAGGTGGTCCACTCAGCCTACCTGGACCTCGCAAAAGCCTTCGATACAATACCCCACTCTGGCATTATAGATAAGCTCACCAGCTTAAATATAAACCCCTATGTCACTAGATGGATTGCAAACTGGCTCAAGGACAGAACCCACATGGTTAGAATTGCTGGAGCCATGTCAGACTCCAAACCAGTTACAAGTGGTGTCCCACAAGACTCAGTCCTGGGACCTCTCTTGTTCGGTATATATTTCTCAGAGGCACAGGCCAACACGGAAGGACTGTGGCTGACCAAGTTCGCAGATGACTGCAAACTGGGGGCCATAATCGACTCTCCAGCCGACACAAGCATCCTCCAAAAGGGCCTCATAGAAACAGACAACTGGTGCCAGAGCCATGGCCTCAAGCTAAATGCCACAAAGTGTATAGTCATCCCTTTGGCAAAACAAAGTGCCCACAAATTACCACATAGGTGGTAATCCATTAAGTACAGAAGAAGTAATTAGGGACCTGGGGACCCAAGTTGATAGCAATCTCTCATTTGACAACCACGTGGCCAAAGTGGTTAGAAAAACATTTTATATAGCCCACCTAATCATGAAGGGATTCACATCTAGATCAGGGAGGTCATCGTGCCTCTTTACTCATCCCTCATCAGGCCCATAATTGAGTACAATGCCCTTTGGGATGTACCTTACCAGACACCTGCAGCAACTGGAAAGACCCCAAAAGTACCTCACCAAGAGGATCAAAGGGCTCAAACAGATGCCATATGCTGCCCGGTTAAAGAAACTCCAGCTCTACTCACTGGCATACCGCCTGTTCAGAGGCGATCTGTGCCTGACGTATAAAGCCATGTCCAACCCGGAATTAATGGACATGCTGCACCTCAGAAAATCCAAATCCCATCGAGCTACGCGCTCGAGAGACTTGAACCTCAGCACTGAAATAAATAGGACATGCTGGAGGGACAGATTCATAACCCAGAGACTCCCTTCACTCTGGAATAAAATCCCAGTCCAGGTTAGGCAGAGTCCCTCATTGACTCTCTTCAAGAGGAATCTTGATGAGTGGATGGGAGATCGTAGGTTTACCCCGGGTATCACTTCTGTGTCACTGTTAGACAGAGGCACAGTATAATAACCTCAAAAAAGGGCATAGCAAAATAAATTTAAAATGGGTGGTGAAAGCCAAACACATTCTGGCTTGGCTTATAAATGCCCTAGGGCAGATAGCCTAGTATGAACCTATGAACCTAAAATAGTTCCAACGACAATGCAAACACCAGAGGTTAAGCGCTTTCATCTGATAAACCAGACTTCCTCAGAACCCCAAACCATGTTACCAAAACCATTTAAAAAACATTTTTGGTGCCAAAAAGTAGCATACATTTAAAGACACAAGCTCCCCAAAAACAAATATCAATTAATAACAAGTGAACAAAATAAAAACAATCAAATGAACAGATAAAAACAATCGTATTGCACTCACACTATTGTAAATATGTTTTTGTTAAAGTATGTAATAAATAAATAAATAATTAATTAATAATAATTGGTTATGCCAATTAATAATGAATAATTTATAACCTCCAAAAATGGGTGCTGTGGTATAAATTAATTGTTAATTGAATACACGTATTTAGTACCATTCAACTTTCTTCAGGCCAAAATCAAGAAAGGCTTAATGCTAATATAGTCATTAATTCCAGGAAATTGTGTAGCGTCTGTTAAAATTTGCCATTTAGCTTCTTTCATACCAAGTAATGCTTTCCAGTTGCCCCCAAATGGAGAAGACTCTACAGTATCAATAATAGCAAATTTGAACCTATGTGTTCCACCATAGGAGGAAATGTGCCTATAAAGGATCTTTCTTTTTAATCTTATATAGATGTTCATAAATGCGTTTTTTAAAGAGCCTCTCAGTTTTCCCTATATAATGTGCTGGGCAGGCCAAACATGTAGCAATGTAAACTACTTTTGTAGTATTACAATTCCCTGCCCTGCACCTCACATGTGTCTTCTTAAAGTCTGCCAACCTAATAACGTCGTCTTCTCTAATGGCATCACACTGCCTACAATGTCCACATTTCCTTGTCGCTCCATATTTGCGTTTAATGTTGGTCCTCGTCTCATGTAAGCTCTTGAGGTTGGGTCCAGTCTTAAACACAAACGTGGGTGTCTTACCCAAAATAACTTCTAAATCGTGATCTACACTAAACAACTTCCAATGCTCACAAATAATGTTCTTAATGTGTTGGATATGTGGTGAATAAGTCAAAATACACACTCTCTGCTTGTTCATAGCATTTGAATCATCCCTATTCATCCTAGGGGAACCCACACCCAAAATTGGGGGGTATATGTTGCCCCATTCACCTTTAACAAAAGATACAACATCATCCAATAATGGGATAGGGTACCCTCTGTCAAGGAACATAGATTTAATAAATTCAAGTTCCTTACACATAATATCTCTATGGGAAGACATCCGGGCTGCCCTGATACATTGCCCTTGAAAACATTTTTAAAAACGTGTCTAGGATGGTTACTACTATATTCCAAGTAGTCATTGGAAAATGTTTCTTTTCTGAAAATACGGGACACAAACCCATTGTCTGAGTGACTAATAAAAAGATCCAAATAGGAAATACCAGTTGTATCGGAATGGTACGTGAATTTCAAAAAATCTGTAGTTTGGTTGATGTAGTCGATAAAAAGGGGGATCTTATTGGTGGGGCCATTCCATAAAATGAATATATCATCCAAATATTGATTGTAGTACACCACGTGGGAAAAAAATTGACTAGAAAACAAAAATTTGGTTTCCCACTCAAGCATGACCAGATTGGCGAAGATGGGGGCACAAGAAGCCCCCATCGCTATGCCTTTCTTTTGCTTGAAATATTCCCCTTCAAATTGGATAAAGTTATAATCCAATACAAGGGCCATCATATCGACAATGAGACAAATTTGGTCCCAATTGAAGTCAGAATATTGTCTGAGACTATTACTAAAAAATTCAAGACCTGTGTCCCTCGGTATACAGGAAAAAAGGTCGACTACGTCAATTGTGATAAACGTTAACCCTTTTCTCCACAAGTCTGGTGTCAATTGACCAAGAAAAGACCAGGAATCCTTAATGAGGTGTGGGACCTTTACATATAATGGTTTAGTCCATCTGTCTATAATAACCCCTATAGGGTAAGTCTTAGAACGACTGCCAGAAACAATAGGTCGAAAAAGGGGGCTGGGAAACACTTTTGTGGACTTTAGGTATACCGAAGATAGTAGCAAGGACAGGATATTCTACCTTTAAAAATTCGTAAATATCCTTAGTAATCCTCTGGTCCAAAAAGTATTCTTCGATGGCTAAATCGATCCTTTTGTGTCCTATGTTGATTTCATTCAAAGATACCAATTCATAATTACCGGATTGTAAAATAATGTTGGTCATTGCGTTGGTGTAATCAACACTATTGAACAACACTATCCCGCCCCCTTTATCGGGCTTCATTACCCGAATGTCTTTGTTGGAGATGAAAAAATCTAAACATTTACGTTTGTCAACGGTTAAATTGTCGGCGTTTTTGTTGTTAATATTGAAACATTCCGAATTCTTACCTTTAACAGTTTTGTTGAAACTGTAAATATCCTGACAAACCATTTTCTCAAAATTAGACACCTGTGGGTGGGAAACTGGAATGAAAGTACTCCTTTTGACTATTTTAGTGCTGAGGGTAGTGTGTTGGTCCTCAGTGGTCTGTTGAAACTGCAGGGCTAGATTCAACTGCCTACAGAACAACTTGACATCTTTAATGACGTCGACTAAATTGAAACACACCGTGGGAATAAATTTAGTTCCTTTGGTGAATAAATGAAACATTTCTTGGGTGATGTGTATATCTGTATAGTTGTAAATGTTAAACCCACGGTGAGAAAAAATAATTTTGTCCTTTTCGGGACTAATTCCATGGTGGAAAGTGTGATCGACCCTATCTTGGTGTAAAATGTCAACTACTTCTGGAGCCTCTAAATCGTCTAATACTAAGGGGGATATGGTCATAGTCCCACCAAACAAATATCCTGATGGATGATCTACCTCTTCTATACATGACTCCTGGTCAGCTGGGTCCTTAATTACCATCTCCTGTTGTACATTTGTTCTTGTTTTTTGGGGGCAGGAAAAAATCTCCCCCCCTGAAAATTAGACTCATAGTCAGTTTGCCTGTCTCCTTGAGACACTTTCCTCCCCCCCCCTTTATCTCTTCTGTCTGAGGGCCAAACATACACTCTATTGTTTCGGTAAACATCTACGTCCCTCGATATTTTTCTACATTTCCTGGAAAAAATGATATTAGCTTTCTGCTCAGCTGAAGTAAATTGTCTATTGTATAACTCATTCCACTGACCAAAAGAAACATCATTAATAATGTCATTGTTCATATTCTCAACTTCTTTGACTAAAACGGCCAGTTTTTCATCATTAATTTTGACCAACAAGTTCATGTAGTCAAAACCAAACCCATCGAACAGTTTATTAAAAAGACTCTTGATGGAATCGCTATATTCAACTCCCAGGGGTAGTTTGAAAAATCGAAGCCCTTTGGGAACAATTTTTAAAGTCAAGCATCTAGTCAAATATGCGTTGTCTATCTTAATACTTTTGATTGTCATTAACTTCCTCCCCATGTCAAAAATAGTCTCTTATGTTTCCGTTAAGTCGGGTACTGGATTGTCTCTCTTGGTTCCTATCAAGTTGGTTGTTGTTGTTACAAAATTCAAAATCGTCAGCTAAAAAATTCTCTAAACAGTCAATTCTAGTCTTCTTACCACCACCAAAACGTTTTTTTGCGAAGGAACCAATATTCTCAGAAGGTTTCTTGACCAAACTATGGGGTAAATCCCCTAGGTCAGAAATAACATGTTGGACAACATTGTTGTTTGCATTTTGAAAAGTAGACGTACCTGAGAAAGATTTAGTGGCCATAGGACGTCTAGGTCGAGCACCAAGACGTTCCACCTCATCTCGGATGTGGAACATACTAAAATCAAAAGTAAAATCCTCTTCGTTTGGTTTGGCGTGGTGAAAAGAACCGTTACCACCTTCGTCCTTGGACCTACTTCCCTCGGAAACGTAAAGACGGGAGGTAAGAACATCACGGCCATTCTGTTGTTGACCACTGGGAATGTTAATTTGAGAACTTGTGTCTGCTGATATATTAACCATCACGTTAGGACTAGAAACTATGCAACCATCAGACTTCCCCACAGTTTTTGAACTGGCAACATTGTTACCATCAAGCTCAAACCCTTTGGGTGAAACAAAAGCACGCTCGACAATGCCGATGAGACGTGATACCTCGTCCTTTAATGTCAACATCTCAGCCCGAATGTGGGAGATCATATCCCTGCACGATGAAGCCAGTGGATTACAAGGTTGGCTGTCCATGATGCCCTACAACTTAAAGTCAAAATAATGAAAACGAACCACAAAATCCAATCAGCACACAGTCAACCCAAGGAATCCACGGCTTGTCCAGGGATATAAAAGATTTATTGAAGTTTGACAAAATAGTTCCAACGACAATACAAACACCAGAGGTTAAGAGCTTTCGTCTAATAAACCAGACTTCCTCAGAACCCCGAACCATGTTACCAAAACCATATCCTGTCCTTGCTACTATCTTCGGTATACCTAAAGTCCACAAAAGTGTTTCCCAGCCCCCTTTTAGACCTATTGTTTCTGGCAATCGTTCTAAGACTTACCCTATAGGGGTTATTATAGACAGATGGACTAAACCATTATATGTAAAGGTCCCACACCTCATTAAGGATTCCTGGTCTTTTCTTGGTCAATTGACACCAGACCTGTGGAGAAAAGGGTTAACATTTATCACGATTGACGTAGTCGACCTTTTTTCCTGTATACCGAGGGACACAGGTCTTGAATTTTTTAGTAATAGTCTCAGACAATATTCTGACTTTAATTGGGACCGAATTTGTCTCATTGTCGATATGATGGCCCTTGTATTGGATTATAACTTTATCCAATTCGAAGGGGAATATTTCAAGCAAAAGAAAGGCGTAGCGATGGGGGCTTCTTGTGCCCCCATCTTCGCCAATCTGGTCATGCTTGAGTGAGAAACCAAATTTTTGTTTTCTAGTCAATTTTTTTCCCACGTGGTGTATTACAATCGATATTTGGACGATATATTCATTTTATGGAATGGCCCCACCAGTAAGATCCCCCTTTTTATCGACTACATCAACCAAACTACAGATTTTTTGAAATTCACGTACCATTCCGATACAACTGGTATTTCCTATTTGGATCTTTTTATTAGTCACTCAGACAATGGGTTTGTGTCCCGTATTTTCAGAAAAGAAACATTTTCCAATGACTACTTGGAATATAGAAGTAACCATCCTAGACACGTTTTTAAAAATGTTTTCAAGGGACAATGTATCAGGGCAGCCCGGATGTCTTCCCATAGAGATATTATGTGTAAGGAACTTGAATTTAT
This sequence comes from Protopterus annectens, assembly GCF_019279795.1. Lineage (NCBI taxonomy): Eukaryota > Metazoa > Chordata > Ceratodontiformes > Protopteridae > Protopterus > Protopterus annectens. The sequence goes on from NC_056741.1 coordinate 590,501,698, forward strand.
TAAATCTATGTTCCTTGACAGAGGGTACCCTATCCCATTATTGGATGATGTTGTATCTTTTGTTAAAGGTGAATGGGGCAAAATATACCCCCCAATTTTGGGTGTGGGTTCCCCTAGGATGAATAGGGATGATTCAAATGCTATGAACAAGCAGAGAGTGTGTATTTTGACTTATTCACCACATATCCAACACATTAAGAACATTATTTGTGAGCATTGGAAGTTGTTTAGTGTAGATCACGATTTAGAAGTTATTTTGGGTAAGACACCCACGTTTGTGTTTAAGACTGGACCCAACCTCAAGAGCTTACTTGAGACGAGGACCAACATTAAACGCAAATATGGAGCGACAAGGAAATGTGGACATTGTAGGCAGTGTGATGCCATTAGAGAAGACGACGTTATTAGGTTGGCAGACTTTAAGAAGACACATGTGAGGTGCAGGGCAGGGAATTGTAATACTACGAAAGTAGTTTACATCGCTACATGTTTGGCCTGCCCAGCACATTATATAGGGAAAACTGAGAGGCTCTTTAAAAAACGCATTTATGAACATCTATACAAGATTAAAAAGAAAGATCCTAAGAATGCGCTTTATAGGCACATTTCCTCCTATGGTGGAACACATAGGTTCAAATTTGCTATTATTGATACTGTAGAGTCTTCTCCATTTGGGGGCAACTGGAAAGCATTACTTGGTATGAAAGAAGCTAAATGGCAAATTTTAACAGACGCTACACGATTTCCTGGAATTAATGACTATATTAGCATTAAGCCTTTCTTGATTTTGGCCTGAAGAAAGTTGAATGGTACTAAATATGTGTATTCAATTAACAATTAATTTATACCACAGCACCCATTTTTGGAGGTTATAAATTATTCATTATTAATTGGCATAACCAATTATTTAATTAATTATTTAATTATTTATTTATTACATACTTTAACAAAAACATATTTACAATAGTGTGAGTGCAATACGATTGTTTTTATCTGCTCATTTGATTGTTTTTATTTTGTTCACTTGTTATTAATTGATATTTGTTTTTGGGGAGCTTGTGTCTTTAAATGTATGCTACTTTTTGGCGCCAAAAATGGTTTTTAAATGGTTTTGGTAACATGGTTCGGGGTTCTGAGGAACTCTGGTTTATCAGATGAAAGCGCTTAACCTCTGGTGTTTGTATTGTCGCTGGAACTATTTTGTCAAACTTCAATAAATCTTTTATACCCTGGACAAGCCGTGGATTCCTTGGGTTGACTGTGTGCTGATTGGATTTTGTGGTTTGTTTTCATATAGGACAAGTGTTTAAGGCCTATGATCCTCTTTGTGAGGTACTTTTGTGGCCTCTCCGGTTGTTGCAGGTGTCTAGTGAGGTACATGCCAAATGGGGCATTGTACTCGTTGAATGGCCTAATGAGGGAAGAGTAGAGGGAGACAATGACCTCTTTCTTCCTGGATGCAAAACTCTTAGTAATGAGATGTGCCACATAGAATGACTTTCTGACCACAGTGGCAGTGTGGTGGTCAAACGAGAGGATGCTGTCAACCTGTGTTCCCAGAACTCTTATAATGCCTTCTGTGTTCAGTGGACTACCACTGATGTGGTAGTCCACGGGAACTGGGTTTTTCCCAAAGGTGATGACAACACATTTTTTTGGCATTGAGCTTAAGGCCATGGTTCTGACACCAGTCGTTCGTCCCACTGAGGCCTTTTTGTAAGGATGTCAACATCACTTGGGGAGTTAATAATGGCTCCCAACTTGCAATCATCTGCCAACTTTGTCAGCCAGAGTCTCTTGATGTTGGAATGGATTTCTGAGAAGTAGATACCAAACAGGAGAGGACACAGGACCGATCCCTGTGGGACTTCACTTGTGACTGGTCGCCAGTCTGACTTGGAGTCAGCTACTTTCACACTGTGGGTTCTATCTGTGAGCCAGTTTGTAACCCATCTAGTGATATAGGAGTTGATGCCTAGCTTAGTGAGTTCTTCTATGATTCCTGAGTGGGGAATGGTATCAAAGGCCTTGGCCAGATCAAGGTAGGCTGTATGAACCACCTTGCCTTCAGCCATAGCTCTGGTGACTGACTCAAAGAAGCCGACCAAGTTGACCAGGCATGATCTACCCTTCACAAAACCAAACTGTGTGGGATCCAGAGTTTGGAGATTCCCTATATCCTTGTTTATTAGGTCCATGATGATGCGTTCCATAGCTTTGCATATCAGACTTGTCAGGCTAATGGGGCGATAGTTCCAAGGGTCTGTAGTCACTCCTCCTTTGTGGAGAGGGATGTCTATAGCAAAGTGCCATTCAGTAGGGACAAAGCCTGAGGTGAGGCTGTGACTGAACAGGGCACACAGGTGAGGTGCCAGTTCACTCTGTAGTTCATGTGGAACACAGCCATGGAAATTGTCAGGTCCCATAGAAGCTGTATTCTTGGCCCTGGATAGTGCTGTTTTAACCTGTGCTGCAGTAATACTGGGTGCCTGGCAATCTACTCGTATTGTGATTGGTCCTTTGGGGGGCGAGAGGGGAAAAGGTGGCACTGAATCTGTTGGCCAGTATATTTGCAATATCTGTTGGCTTTGTATAGGAGATACCATTGTGCAATAGCTCAGAGCAAATCTGGGTATTGCCATGGAGGTTCTTTATATAATTATAGAAGGCATTATGGTTGTCTTTACTATCTGCTGCAATTCTGTTTTCATAGCTAGCTTTAGAGGATTGATGAGGGATCTCAACTTTTTGTTGAGGCTGATAAGGGAGTTTTTCCAGTCTTGGGACGTCACCTTATTCTGCATCAGTTTCCTCCTTCTGTTATAGAGTTTGTTTATGGCAGGGGACCACCACATTGGCTTCCTTTTTTTGGAGGAGAGCATCTTGGCTCTATTGGGTATGGCAAGATCAATGCATTTGTGTACGTTCGTACAGTGCATTGGTGTATAATTCAGCGGCCATGCAACTATTCTCCATTTGCATGGGTGCCGTGAAGTTAGCCACCTCTGTTCTTAGGAGCCCAAAGTTAGCTTTGGAAAGGTTTTTCATGGTGGTTACCTTTGGGGGGGTGGATTTCCAAGGTGATTAGTTTGTGGTCGGACCTAACCAGGGAGGAGTTGACTATTGGTGTAGAGCAACAGTCACCCATGTTAGTAATGACCAGGTCAAGGATGTTGCAGCCTCTAGTGGGGGTAAGAATGAGCTGGTCCAGGGCATTGGAATTAATGAATTCCAGGAACCGTTGGGCAAGTCTATTGGTACATGAGTAGTTTTCCCAGTTAATGGAGGGGTAGTTGAAGTCTCCCAGTATGAGTGTGTTAGGTTGGACCCTAATATTCCCCAGGGTGCTTAGGAAGATGGAGTGAGTATCCTGGGACATGGCTGGGGATCTATAACAGGCTACGACCTGAATCTCTGTCTTACCCAATGTTAGCTGCACCTGAAGTATCAATGATGCATTATGTTGGGCTACCAGTATGGAGGTGTGTGCATCCTTTATAAATATAGAAACACCATTGCCTTTGAAGCTTCCGTCCAAATTCTGAGGTCGAAAGGTGTGGAATGAGTTATAGCCTGGTAGTGCAGTGGTGCTTTCTGCTGCCTTGAACCAGGTCTCTGTTACAGCACAAATGTCGATGCCCTCCATTTTAAGGAGTGCTTCAAGCAAGTACATTTTGCATCCTTTATAAATATGGAAACACCACTGCCTTTGGAGCTTCGGTCCAAGTTCTGGGGCTAAAATGTGTGGAATGAGTTATAGACTGGTAGTGCAGGGGTGCTTTCTGCTGCCTTGAACCAGATCTCTATTACAGCACAAATGTTGATGTTCTCCATTTTAAGCAGTGCTTTAAGCTAGTGCATTTTGCATCCTTTATAAATATGGAAACACCACTGCCTTTGGAGCTTTGGTCCAAGTTCTGGGGCCGAAAGATGTGGAATGAATTATAGCAGGGGTGCTTTCTGCTGCCTTTAACCAGGTCTCTCTTACAGCACAAATGTCGATGTTCTCCATTTTAAGGAGTGTTTCAAGTGACTGCATTTTGAGATTTAAATTTCTAGCGTTGAGCAGCATGACCCTCAGATTTCATTTGTTTGTAGCTGTTATGGTGGTAATTTGGTCTTTGCCCTAAAAAAGGCACTACAGGGGTGGCAAGAGCCTTGGCCAGTATCTGGAAGCCCAGGGGTGACAGATGCAGGCCATCTCTGGCAAAGCATCAATGTCTGTCAGTCATGTCATCCCAGGCAGACAGATACTGGATCCCCTTAGAATGACACCAGAAACTTAGCCAATTGGTGAAATCAATCATTTTCTGCTTGTACTGTGGTGTCATTCTGGGTGATGGTAGGAGGCTGCTCAGGGCTAGGGTCATATCGGCCTGGGCTACATACTCTGAGAGCTCCTCCATGTCTCTTTTCATGTAGTCCAGGGAGGTACGTCTCAGGCATTCACACCCACATGTACAATGACAGAGTCATATTTGTACTTGTTGTTGAGGGACCTGAGTGCGTGCATTATGTGGTGGATCCTGGCACCTGACAGGCAGCTGACTGTTACTTTCTCCTTATTTAACTTAGTGAGTGGGACATCAGTGTGCCTCACTTTCGAGTCACCTGTGACTAGTGTGTTGGGCATGCTGTTTTGCCTTAGGGACTTTGGTTGAGTGACACACTGTTTAGGAGAGTTATGTGTCTCGTGATTAGTGTTGTGTTGTGGTGGTCGAGTACGTTTCTACCTTGGAGGTCTCTGCTGTTTGGGTAGATTTTTGTTGAGAGCCTCCACAAAGGTGGGTGTGTGGCTTGTGTTTTTATATGAAGGCAGTGCTGATGTGTGTTCTGGAGGGCTATGTGTTCAATGTGGTGCAAGTGTTGACCTTCTCCTCTTAGCCAGCTATTCCGGTCTTGGCTGGAGAGTGTGTGGCTTCCAGTTTGGATATACAAGTGCATCTCTCGCAAGTCTGAATGTTGGGAGGTAAGAGGAGTGGGTTGTCAGTGTACATGAGGCAGTTGCTACATTACCTCAGGATGCCCAAGTTCACCAGGTTAATAGCAGAAAGCACAGGGAACTGACCTTTAGACATGCCTGGATGGGATGGCATTAATAATAAGTACTGGAGCTGTTCCTTGTAGAACATTTAGTGCTGGTAGCACTTTTGTGTGATACAATAATTGCTACAAGAAGTCTGGTAAAGTGCTACACTAATAAACTAGTAAAAGTGCAAGAGAGGAGAGAACTAGCAGATCTAAAGGAAAAATTGAAGAGCAGACTTGCTTACAAACAGTCCCAGAGACAGCAAATCTGTATCTGGACTAGATAAATCTTCCTTTTTGTTTCCCTGTTAAATGATTTTAACACATAAAGATTCCATGGGTTACAGTTTTTTTTTTCATATTGTCCAAGAAAATTTTACATTGAAAAAACAGCCTCAAATGTAATATCACAAAATGTCTCTGTTAAAATGAATAAATGCTCTTACCTCATGTGCTTTTACACCCAAAGAAGCTATTAATTGTCCCACACTTCATACCTGTCCATTTCTTTGTCTTCTTTACTTTGAATCCTTACCATGTATTTCCGTTTTTCATTTTTTTCTGCCTTCTATTCTGCTACTCCACTTTTGTCTTCTTTTACTTCCTCTGCATATGTTTTTTTCCATCTCACCACTGTTTTTCAGGATTGTCCCTGCATTCTTCTTTTGTATTTTCTCCATAATGTCTCTTCCAGGAAACATCTCCTTCATTTTCTGACTCATTCTGCACAACCACTTCTTTAAGTAAATCACCACACAACCCTCCCGAATGGAGGGTTGTAATTATACATCCATCATTTGCTGAATCATCTCCATCAAACAGGTTTCGTTGACACATTTCCTCAGAATCCTGCAGACATTCTCTGGTCTCAATATTTGCTTTCTCCTTCGTCTCTTTCACTATTCCATCATCTCCTTCTCTCTCCATCTGCCTACCTGTTTCTCCAGGCTGCCTCTGCACCTGGAATGGGAACAGGAAGTGCTCCTCCAAAATGGTTCACAATTACAACAATGATTAGATAGCTACTACCTTGGGTCTCCCCTGAAAAGAGGCTGCTAGCCTAGTGGGACTAAGCCAGTCAACAAAAAGATAAATAAATAAAATGTATGGATATTAGAAATATAATATTAACCTGTTCAGCACATGGGATAGTCTACTTGTTACATCCATTTGTACATTCTGTATGCTACATTACTGTTAGGTGTATGATATTAGCTTGTGTTTGCATAATATGAATTTGTTTAAGCTTCTTTTGTTTGCATCACTGTTTTTGTAGCTTTGCTATGCCAATGGCTCTCAACCTGTTCAACTCAAGAATCAGAGACAAAGTAAAAAATAACAGTAAGACAAAGGTGAAAAATTAGGGGCAGTTTTCATTTATACTTATTTTTCACTTCTGCTCAGCTGTGAAATATTTGGAGCTATATTGGCATATCCTTTTTAAAGAATCAGTCTTTAAATACAATTACTACCAGTTTATAGTGACTTTTCATTATTGTGCTATATATCCATCCACAACTCATTTCTCACCTTTTTGAACATGGGAGTGAGGGTGTCACTTCAACAGTAACAATCTAGACCCAAGGTTTACACTACAAGGCGGCTAGCCCTGCCACGGTGGTTCTTCTACACCACAAACTCACATCTATGGCCAGCTTAGAGTGTCCAGTCCACTTATGCATGTCTTTGGCTTGTAGGAGAAAACCAGAGTGCATGGAGGAAACCCACACGAACACAGGAAGGACATGCAAACTCCATACAAAAGGTATCCCAGATGAAAATTGAAGTGGGAAACCTCTTGCTGTGAGGCAACAAAGCTATTTGGTGTGCCACTGTGCCAATAGAGAGAGAGAGAGAGAGAGAGAAGGACTCAAATATATATATGTGTATATATATATATATATATATATATATATATATATATATATATATATATATTTACTGGAAAGGCTCACCCAGATTCTGCTACAGTTTGCTGTGAGGGAAAGGTTAGTTTGCTTTTTATTTATTGTGTTTTGCATTACTGTATTGCCTTTTTCTATTTTGTATACTGTGATTAGTTTTCTTTACACTGTGTTTTACTTGTATTCTGCTTTTAACTGCATACTAAAAATTAAAAAGAGACCACAGCCTGTCTCTTGTGAGTCAGACAGAAAATTTTCCCACCCTCTCACCTGGTTACTGTTGTGTTCTTAAACACCACTGTCTTTCTAGTTGCCTGCCCCTTATGTTAGTTTGACCATATATCTCATTTCCTCTCTGCTTTCACTGGCTTGTGTGAGTAAGCACAAAATTATCATTTTGTGAAATCACTCCCCTTCAACTATTTAAATTTATTGGCCATACTACTGTATCGCATAGTACCAGAATACAAAAGTGACCACCCCCTTTCAATCTATTTTGCTGTTTTAAAAATAGTGACTCTCCACTAAAACTTAACTTTTAGACAGATAAAACTTAGATTACATACTTTCACCTCTAACTCCCCTAGTGCACATTGCAGTGTTTAGGATAAACCATTTTTTTTTCATCTTATCTTTAAGCATCTGATTGCAAGACTACCAGTTATTGTACAGCCCACATTCTGCCTCTCAGTAGTCATCTTGGGATTAGTGCTTCTGTTTTCTCCTGGTGAGAGAAGGAGTGCAGTTACATTATTTCCTGGAGACTGCTGATCACCAGAAAGCTTAATAACTGCTTTATAGGTGACAGCTTGTAATCTGTGCTTATATTCTGATCCTGGTGAGAGTAGGAGCAGAGTGCATTGATTCCTGACTCTTTCTGGTTGGAGAGTGAGTGTCTGTGCTTAACGTACCTGATTGATCTGGTTGCTATTCAAGGCATCTACCAGAAAAAGGCTACAAGCCTGCAGACCCTTGCATCATCTGGGACAAGACTGTGGATCACCAAACAGGCCGTGACCTGCTTCTCTTCTTGGGATTGGTGCTAAAACTAGCTAGATTTAGCTAGAACTAGCCAGTTGTTTTTAGTTTCAGCACTCAAAACTGTTTCTTTGTGGTCAGCACTTGCTCAGAACTCATTGTAAGCACTAAATAAACTACAAATTACTATAGCACTCGATTTTCCTCACTCGTCAAGAGGAAAACAGTTCTTAGTACTTAAATTAATAAGCACCTATCCAGGCATGTCCATGGGTCAAGCTCCCAGTGTTTTCTCCTGTCCACCTGATGAATCTGAGCATCTTGGGGCAATGTAGCAATTGCCTCATGTAAAGTGACAACCCTCTCCTCCAACCACCCAACACTACAACCTATGAGAGATGCACTTATATAGCCAAACTGGAAGCCAAGTTCTCTCCAGCCAAGACAGGACTAGACAGTCAAGAGTAGAAGGTTAACACCTGCACCACACCACACTCAACACATAGTCCTTCAAAACCCACACTACCAAAACCCACACATTGAAACACAAAGCACACACCCACATTCACAGAGGCTCTCAATAAAAATCTGCCCAAGCAACAGAGACCTCCCAAGCTGAAATGCAGACAACCACCCCCCCAACACTACCCAAATGACACACAGCCCACAAAATCAGTGTGCCACTCAACCTCAGCATATAAGGCAAAACAACGTACCCAACACACTAGTCAGAGGTGACTCTGTAGTCAAGCACGCTGATGTCCCACTCACCAGGCTAAACAAGGGGGAAGTTACTGTCAGTTGCCTCATGCACTCAGGTAACTCCACAAGTACAAATATGACTCTGTCATTGTCTATGTTGGTGTGAATGACCTGAGACATACATCCCTGGACTACATGAAAAGAGACATGGAGGAGCTCTTGGATCTTGTAGCCCAGGAGGGTATGACCCTAGCCCTGAGTAGCATCCTGCCATCGCCCAGAATGATACCACAGTACAAGGACAAAATGATTGACTTCAACAATTGGTTAAGCTTCTGGTGTCATTCTAAGGGGATCCAGTATCTGTCTGCCTGCGACGACATAGTCGATAGACCACGATGCTTTGCCAGAGATGGCCTGCACCTGTCACCCCTTGGATTCTGGATACTGGCTAAGGCTCTTGCCACCCCTATAGTGCCTTTTTTAGGCAAGGTTCAAATGCTAAATTCACCACTGTCACAGGTACAAGCGAGCAAACTCTGAGGGTAATGGTACTCAATGCTAGAAGTCTAAACCTCAAAATTCACTCACTCAAGGCACTCCTTAAAATGGAGAACATCAACATCTGTGCAGTGACAGAGACCTGGTTCAAGGCTCCAGAGAGCACCCCTGCATTACCAGGCCCTAATTCATTCCACACCTTTCAGCCACTTAACCTGAAACACTAAAGGCGGAGGTGTGTCCATATTTATTAAGGATATCCACACCTCCAGGCTAGTTGCTCAACATAATGCATCCGAAATTATCCAAGTGCAACTAACACTGGGAAATACTGCAATCCAGGTTGTAGCTTGTTACAGATTCCCCACCATGCCCCAGGATTCCCACTCTTCATTTCTTAAGATACTGGAAAAATATTAAGGTACAACCCAATACCTTAATTATGGGTGATTTCAACTACCCCATCATCAACTGGGAAAACTACTCATGTACCAACTCATTCGCTCAATGTTTTCTGGAATTCATAAATTCCAATGCCTTGGATCAGCTTGTCCACGCACACCCACCAGGGGCAGCAATATCCTGGACCTGGTCATTACCAATATGGGTAACTATTGTTCCACGCCAGAGGTCAACTCCTCGCTGTTCAGATCCGACCACAAGCTAATCACCCTAGACATCCATATCCTACCCCCACCCCCATTAAGGAAACCACCATTGAAAACTACTCCAACGCCAACTTTATGCTTCTTAAGACAGAAGTGGCAAACTTCACAACACCCATGTAGACAGAAAATAGAGGTACAACTTCTGAATCTTACACAAATGCACTGTATAAGCACATACACGAATGCATGGATCATGCCATCCCCAACAGAACCAAGACGCTATCCTCCAAAAAAAGGAAATCAATCTGGTGGTCCCCTGCCATAAACAAACTCTACAACAGAAGGAAGAAGCTGTTACAAAAAAGAGTAAAATCCCAAGATTGGAGGAACTCCCTGGCCAGCCTCAGCAAGAAGCTGAGATCCCTCATAAAATCCTCCAAAGCCAGTTATGAAAATAAAATTGCCACCGATTCCAAAAAAAACCACAAAGCATTCTGCAGCTATGTCAAGAATCTCAATGGCAACACTCAGATCTACTCTGAGCTACAGCACAATGACACTACATGTACAGAACTGACTGATATTGCCAACATCCTGGCAGATAGGTTCAGTGCTAACTTTACCCCCCCTCTCACCCTCCAAAGGGCCCATCTTAATATCGGAAGAATGCAAAGCCCCTGTAATCACGGATGAACAAGTAAAGACTGCACTCTCCAAAGCCAAGAACTCAGCATCCATGGAACCAGACAACATCCCAGGCTGCGTACTGCACGAACTACAAAACAAACTGGCACCCCACCTAAGTATCATGTTCAGTCATAGCCTCACCTCAGGCTATGTGCCTACTGAATGGCGCACAGCAATGGTTATCCCACTCCACAAAGGGGGTGCCACCACGGACCCTGGAAACTACCACCCCATTAGCCTGATGAGCTTGGCCTGCAAGGCCATGGAACATATCATCTTACAGCTTATAAACAAAGACATAGGTAACCTCCATATCCTGGACCCCACTCAGTTTGGGTTTGTAAAAGGTAGATCATGTCTACTAAACCTGACTGACTTTGTTGAAGCAGTCACTAGAGCTGTAGACGAGGCCAAGCTAGTGCACACAGCCTATCTTGACCTCACCAAGGCTTTCAATATCATTCCCCACTCTGGAATTATAGATAAACTCACTAAACTGGGCATAAATCCCTATGTCACAAGATGGGTGGCCAACTGGCTCACTGACAAAACCCACACAGTAAAGGTAGCCGACTCCAAGTCCGACTTCAGACCAGTGATGAGTGGAGTACCACAAGGCTTGATCCTAGGTCCTCTCCTGTTCGGCATCTACTTCTCTGATGTGCAGGCTAACACAGAAGGTCTTTGGCTAACAAAGTTCTCAGATGGCTGCAAACTGGGAGCCATAATAGAATCACTTAATGATGTAGACATTCTATAAAAGGGCCTCACAGAAACAGATGCTTGGTGTCAAAGTCATGGCCTCAAGCTCAATGTCAAGAAGTGCATCGTCATCCCCTTTGTGAAAAACTTGGTACCCATGAACTACCACATACGTGGTAGCTCACTAAACACTGAAAGTGTGATAAGAGACCTCGGGACACAGGTGGACAGTAGTCTCTCATTTGATAACCACATTGCCACAGTAGTCAGGAAATCCTTCTATGTGGCACACCTCATCACAAAAGGGTTCTCCTCTAGAAAAAAGGAGGTTATTGTTCCTCTCTGTTCATCCCTCATCAGACCCATTATAAAGTACAATGCCCCATTTGGCATGTATCTCACAAGACACTTACAACAATTGGAAAGGCCACAGAAATACCTCACTAAGAGGATTACTGGCCTCAAACAGATGCCATACGCAGACCGTCTCAAAAAAAACTTCAGCTCTACTCCATCGCATATCGCCAACTAAGAGGTAATCTTTGCCTAACATAAAAAGCTATGTGAAACCCAGAGCTGTTGGACATGCTACACTTAAAGAAATCCCAACCTCTCCAAACCACACGCTCCAGGGACCTAAACCTTGTCACCACAATAAACAGAACATGCTGGAGGGATAGATTCCTGTCCCAGAGACTTCCCATACTCTGGAACAAACTACCCATTCATGTCAAGCAAAGCTCCTCATTGGCCCTCTTTAAGAAAAATCTTGACGACTGGATAGGAAATAGAAAATTCACCCTGGGATTACTTCTGCGGCACTGCTTGACAGGGGCACAGGAAAATCATTTTCTTGGGTGGCAAAAGCCAGGGAACCTTTTTGGCTAGGCTTATATAGGCCCCAGGGCTGATAGCCTAGTACCTACCTATGAACCTATTATACGTGTTGTCGCCTCACAATAAGACGCTGTCCGGTTCAATTCTCAGCTAGAGCGTCTTCTGCGTGGAGACATGCATGAATGGGCGTACCTTCGTTGAAGGTTGTGCATCAGAGCTGGTAACTCGGCACGTAAAAATCAACTACCAATCATTAGCGGACTGGAGTTCCCCTGTGGCAACCCAAAAGACACAAACAAATGTGTGTGTGTGTGTATATATATATATATATATATATATATATATATATATATATATATATATATATATATATATATATATATATATACATACACACACTCACATATATCATATATATGTATATGCATACACATAGGACCATCAAATTTATGAGACCAAAAAAAAGAAAATTAAGATCTATGACTTTGAAAGCATGTAGATTACATACTAGCAATACGATTTATAGGTAATACATGCAATCCCCCACAATGTGCGTTATAAACATGTTAGGTGAGGGATCTGCCTTCATGGGCATCCCCTGAAAATAGACATTTCCATCTGGACACTCTCAGTTAACAATGTAAATAAATAAAGTCATTAATTAAATAAGCAGCGCTGAGTCTATATAATATTCTAACAAAATTAATAGTAATAAAATAATGGAAATTGTAGCAGCGATGCCACCTTTTCAGATGCCTAGTCTCCTGATGACACGTATTAAATGATTTTCTTTTCAGGACAATCTAGACCGTTGGCTAACAGAAATTATATATTTTCATTGCAAACCAAGTACCACCAAAATGAATAACTGGCAGCCTTTGCGTAGAGCTTTAACCATTCTTTTGGTTTGTATTATGATTATGTCTTATTTTGCTCATTGCACTATAGAAGGCCCCCTTTTAAGTAAAAAATGAGATTTTGCAGAACGACGTAGTCACAAAATTGATACAAATAACTTGATCTTTGTTATGTGTCCCCAAAAATAAAGATTCGCTGTAACAGAATGCGTTATAATTTCATGTTACGGCAAAGTGTTTCAGATACACAACAATAGTTTTTGACAATTAACGGGAAGTTAGAAATAATTTATATTCTGAAAATTCAAGCTAAGTGCAGTTTTCAAGTTCCCCAGAAACTTGGGACTGATTGGCCTGCGTTAACAAGACAGGTGACGACGGCAACCCTGCCTGAGACACCTCACAACGAGAAATAACAAGGCATCTACAAATGAGCAAGTTAGCCAGAACAATGTCAGAAATGTCTTGAAAGCCACAATTTAATTTCCATCTCACTGGTCACTTGATTGTGACCAAAAGAACCGCAAGTTACTCTATTTCACAGTGAGCTACTTCAGGCAGTAAGCTTCTTTCAACTCTTATTATAAAAGTTTGTGATGCAGCAATAAAATTCGGGCACGTTCAAATGAACTTTCTGTTACCGAAGGTGTCTGTAGAGATCCTTGCACCCTTTCCCCGCACTACCAAAAACGGCTCACAACATATGTGGATGTTGCAACAAACACGATTGCCATCGCATAGGTATAGCAAGAAAAAAAGAAAAACGCCCCTGGCAAACTCCCTTTAGGTTGTGTTCTGATAACTCCACCCACCCCTAGTTTAACTCCACCGGTATCGTGGGTGGAGTTTTATTTGCCACCTGTCCTAATGCAGCATAGAAAATAAAAGTGCTTGGGGCCAGCTACCTGAATGTATAAGGGAAATAATCAAAAGACCTGACTAAGCAAGGGCAAGTGGGAAGAATTTGAATTATTCTTTTCAGAACTATCCCCACATTCAAAAACAAGAAAGTCTATATTTTTGATAGGGAAAGGCCAAAAATTAGTTTACACTTTCTTAAAGTTAACCTTAATTTGGACTCTGTGGATCGAGTGGTCGCTCGGAATTTTTTGTATAGAAGCAAGTATTTTCTGCTGAGGGACTCAAGCCGAGAGGGACTGAACTACAATGACTCCTTACCGAGTCCCCTTACTTTGTGCGGTGGGATGTATAACTTTATTTGGTGAGTTTTTCGGATTGTACCACGTTTGATTATGCTGCTCTGTCTTGGCTAATGCGTGTTTTTTGCGCATTTTACATATTGTGAGAGAATCTGTAGTCCTATGTATGAATTAGATCTCTGCGTTTTTCCCTTTGATTACCGAATGTATTTATTTCTGTCTTTCCCTCTCGTTCACCAGGTAAGTGAGCTAGTCCAGGGACTCCTGTTAGCCGCTACTTGGCAAAAAGGAGAGTCCAAGGAAAAACGTACGTGATACGACAGTATTAGTGCCTAACACGCACAGATGATGCACATACTGTCAAAGTATAGCAATAGACAGTAGAAAAATGTCAAGCTGCATTTAAAATCACAAGTAGCTGCATTCTGTATAAATATATCAGATAATATTCAAGCGATATGCTCTGTCATGTAGCATCTAAGTCCGTATATAGCACGATCATGTTTCTTAGTCCTAAAGTCCTTAAAATGTTTTAAACAGATCAGGATCACTTTTTTCCCATGGGTAGGGTGAAGTTTCAGCTATTCCCTCAGTTGTCCATGGCTGAACTGGATATGGTTATGAACTGTGCTCTGTCATACAGTCATTTCTTTTTGATGTAGCAGGATGGTGGAAAATTAATATTTGCACGTAAAAGTCTCGTATTTTTATTTATTCGGAAAGTATTTAACACCGCCTACAGCATATCACCTAAGTGGTAATCCATATATATATATATATATATATATATATATATATATATATATATATATATATATATATATTTGTATCTGTACTACTTCTAGGGGCGTTAGGTAAATTATTCGTAGTTTGTGGTGTACTTTACCACAAAGCAGCAAATAGATTTTAAGTGAGGATAGAAGTCAGTGTTGAAAGGGCGTTGTCCGGTGATTTGAAATGTACATGTTGTTTGTCTGCCTCACGAAAGGTTGAGGCATTCACAGTTACCATATCCTAGTGGCCACATATCACTTACTGAGGAAGAGTAGTGTTACCTGTCTCTGCTGAAACAAGAGCCAGATGTAGGTTAGAAATGGAAGCTGGAGGGCAGGGCGACAGAGTTGCTTACCCCAAGTAGCCTGAGTGTAGTCTTATTCTAGACTTCAAATGGTTCCAAGGCATGGCACAATTCGAGTTCCCTCTAACCATATGTGTATTATCTGCTTCAGGCATGCTGCAGTTAGAAGTGTTGGGCAGCTTCACCAAGATCATGTCTTATCAAGAGACTCTTATTTAAGCATTATTCTTTTTCCGGTGATATACAATTTCAGTGCTGGTTGGGAAATTTCAGCATATAGTAGCACATATACTAAGCAACAATTTAATTGTCTAGAGCCTTTTCTCATTTGATTCTAAATAATGAATGCTTATATAAAGTTATGGGGAACAGGATGTTCAAAATAAGATTTGGTTTCATGTAATACAGTACAAGTAAAACACCTCCCGAACTAGGCCTGTAGTTAGTCAATACAGGTGATATTTATTTCAGTTGGTTGACTGGAATAATCTGAGTAGGCTAACCTGTTTTCAACAAAGGTACTGGAGACCATTTTAAATGTAGGGTGGCAATTTACAATTAGTAGCAACACAATGAATTCTGTCTCTCCACATCTTTACTTTGGGCTTGGAACACAGCTTCAAGGACACCAATGTGTGAACGAAGCACAAGTAACAGGCTTATATGTGAGTCTTAATACCCTCTACTTGTGTATTGTGCCATTCTAGTAAGTTATGTGACCACTCGGAATGCATATTTTGATGTTTACATTGGCAAATGTGCCCAGTGGACTTTGTTAATATTGACTACTTGCTGTGATTTTTTGGTAGTGGCATTACCAGTGGTATGGAGATGTCTGTTAATACTTTGCAGCTCTGCAGAATAATTCTTTTTAAAAGAAATGTAAGCTTTTTTATTTTAGAAAAGCAAAATTGTATTGGTTATTCAATGGACAATTTATTTTAGATAAATATTAGGTTGTGTTGAGTTACAGGTGTTTGCTGTGCTGCTGAGTAATTTGTTTTGTAGTTGTGTGCATTGTACCTACAATGTAAACGCTAATCTGTAGCCAGATGTTTATTTATTTGTTCTGTTGAACAGGAAAGCCCCACCTAGGCCAGCAAGCCAGTCTCCAAATCACGTTTGCTACCCGAGCTTTCTCCATATGAATAACACCTCTGCTCCTACTCAGACCCTCTCTCTTATTAATGCTTTACTTGTTGTTATAACCTGTGCTATTTCATAATTTGTGCTAGCAATGTCATTTTAGTTTTTTTTCTTACAACTGGTACTGTAAATTTTAAATATAACCTTTGTGTATGAGAACTTATTTGTTACTGTAACCAGTAATGTGTTTTAGCTTGTACTGGAACCTTTCTCCACAGGGCTTTGCTAAAATGAATAGTATACAGACATACACATGACCTGGATGTTATCCATATAGACAAGACTCAGGTAGCAAGGATGTGCTTTGGGGCAGTGGCTAAATGGCCTAGGTGGGGCTTTCCTGGTCAACAAAACAGGAGCCATTTCTCAGTCATTGTAAGATATGAAGTCAGGGAAAGCAGTATTTATTACTTGTGTTGTGCACACCTGTGGTGCATTATATCGTTATAAACCATGGATGGAGAAGTACTGAAGTGTACATCCCTGAATGTTCATTGGCAAGAGAAATACACAATATACGATATGTAATTTGCAATATGAAACTGGACATCATTAATGAAACTCACTTTAAGAAACCTACATGATGCTCCGTATCACTGTATTGATTATTTAATATTTATTTACTGAAGATGCTGCAATTCAGTCTATATAATGCTATTTAAATTAACTGATTTTTCATGGTGGCTGTGAAAAGATGGTGATGTGCTGAAGTTTGTTGGGGAGGGGAGGTTATGGCTGACATTCGTGCTGTATTGGTTCAATGATGCAATGAGGCTGAGTCAGAAAACACGACAATCACTTTTTTATTTGGTTAAGAGCAGGAGTTAAAATTATGAGGTTAAGTATTGTCTGCAGTGTGTACATTATCTATATTTTTGTTTGTCCTTTGTTGACTGGGTTATTCCTATTAAGCTAGCAATTTCTTTACAGGGAAGACCTGAGGTGGTATTTATATCAAGTAAAATTTGCTCAGGGCAATAGAGAACTTATACTCTTTACGGTAAGTGCCATGGTATTTTTTACATCTACCAGAGCTATCATCAACTCAACCATGTAAGATCTTGGTTTAGCATCTCATCTGAAAGATGAGGCAATAGTGATACACCCCAAACTGCTGTACTGCACTCTGAAAAATTAATCCAGTCATATGGAGGGAGGATAGAACCCACAGCTTTCTGCTCTTCCAGCACCACGGGCAGGTTAACAGCTTTTAAAGAATATAAGCACAATGTTTCAAATGTTCTTCATATCAAATGTCCACTTCACTACCATCTCAAAGGCAACCTAACTGTTCTTTCTTTCTTATTTTCTTTCTTTATCTTCTCCTCCTTCTTTTATATCTTTATGTATTTATTTTTTGTTTCTCTCATTTTTGTTTCTTCCTTCCTTTCTTTTCCTATTGCCCCCTTCATTTCTCTCTTTCTCACATTGAAAGCATGGCATAATTGTATTGTAATACCTCCACTGGGTGTGGCCTGTGTGCTGGATGTGCCAAGTGGCAGTGATGTATGCAAATGATGTATGATTGACTGCCATGCATATTTGACGGTGACATCAATCATGCATTGGTTGTTGATTGGCACGTGTGGAAATCACCCCTGTACATGTGATTTGTGAATCCTCCTGAGACTGCGAGGCTCTAGTGCTAAATTAATTAAATGCTGGGCTATGTTGTAGTGTACTGGCTCACCTTCAGTTTCGTGCAGGAGTGGGTGTGACCAGGATGATGGACGACCAAACCAGAATATGAAATGAGGCATGCTTGGCATCCCATGCATACTAGCCACTGACACACTAAATACATATCAGCTGTATCATTTCTTATGTTATAGCAAAGTACAAACATTATCCATTACATAAATAAATATATACTTATGATACTTCATGATACTTTCTTGGATGCAAGTTCCCTGCGAAGAATGCGAGAGGGTCTCTCGAAAAGTTTATCAATTTATGCACACATATGAAGTATACAAGAGGGCAGGACAACAATAAAAGATATGCATAGCTTGCCATACGAGGTTCAATATATTTTTACATCAATTCTTAAGGAAGTAAGTTGAGTGAGATGCATAAAATACCTGCACTTTTCAAAACTGTTATTTTAGTTATATCTAGCTTGTGTTCGGAAAAAAGAGAATTACGTTCCTGGACAGTAAAAAATGTGTTATTTTGTTGGTTCTTCTGCTACTGTTTTTGGCATGTACATTGTCTTTCGTAATTTGGAACTTTATAATTTTGCTGCCTTATTGCGTGGATATTTTTTGTTTGGTGGTGGCCATATTAGAAATACTTCAATCGAGACATGTGTCATGTGCCTGCCTGTATACAGAACGGGTATCCAATGGGACTGTCAGTTATAAATCAATATAAGCATTCGTTGAAAATGAATATTCATTCTGGTTTGAGGCACATCGTAATGATTATTGAATGTTATTGAGTGACGTAAACTGTCTTGGGCGGGGTTTGGGCGGCGCTTGTTACTGCGCATCTGGTGAACCAGTACGCTGCAATCGCCAAATGCTGCAGGTATTAATAAGTTCTAAGACGTTTCCTTGTGCTTTAGGGCATATAATCTTTTTAAGAGAATATTCAGTGAAGGATCATTTTTAGAAATACGCATGTACCTCATATTCTTTTCCATTTTTTAGTATTTTATTAAACAGAGTTCATCATAAGATTCCTTGTCCAGTGTATAATTTCTGCTCGTATTCCATATTTTTGCTATCCTTTTTAGGAAAGTGGGTCTATAGTGCGCATTGCTACTTTCTTGTGTGTAGGTGTGTTGGGTCTTAGAAAATATGCACGTCATATTATTGTCCACTTTTTAGTATTTTATTAAACAGAGTTCATCATAAGAATGCTTTCCAGTGCCTCATTTCTGCTTGTATTTTGTTAAGGAGTTTTCGTGATTGACAAACAATTGTGTATTTATTAGTCAGTTTACAGTTATAGTGCTGTTATACATTTTTTACTGTTATACAGGTTGTTTCATTCAATAGACAAAGCAGTTAGAGGTCTACATTTCTTTCACCTGTAATTAAACAGTTATAGTGCTGTTGCTTCACCAGTAATGTGTGCAGTGTTTATTGATTTCTTTAGAATGACTTTTAAGAATTGACTTAAAAAAAAAAACGTTTACTTCAATGTTTTGTTATTTGGTTCAGTATTTATTTCCCTGAGCTAACGTACTTGGTTATTTAGGTCAATATTTATTTCCCTGTGCTAACATACCAAATACCCAGTGAATGTTCATAATGACTTTTATTTATTTATTTATTTCACATTTATTAACCGGGTTAGTCCAACTGGATAAGAAATTACCCATTTTCAGTGGAGACCCGAGGGGAAAAGCCCCGAACAAAACATACAAATGCATACAAATAGAGACAAGTTAACAATATAAAGAGCAAAACAAACTTATGGATACAATGGATAAGAAAAAAATGTAATCCAGGGAATAGTACATAGCTATATACAAGGTCAGAAGAAGGAAAGTGCAAAAGAAGATAGGAGTAGAGGAGGAATGAAGTGATCTAGGGGGAGGGGGAAAAAAGAAGAGCAGTAGGATAAAGTAAATTATATAAAGAGGGAGGGTATAGAAAGAAGAGCAGATTGAATAAAGTAAGATAAGAAAGAGGAAAAAGGTCTTAATGATAAGTCTAGTGGAGAAATGGGAATATGGAAAGGGAGGAGTTAAGATAAAGTAAATTATATAAAGAGGGAGGGTATAGAAAGAAGAGCAGATTGAGTAAAGTAAGATAAGAAAGAGGAAAAAGGTCTTTATGATAAGTCTAGTGGAGAAATGGGAATATGGAAAGGGAGGAGTTAGGATAAAGTAAATTATATAAAGAGGGAGGGTATAGAAAGAAGAGCAGACTGGATAAAGTAAGATAAGAAAGAGGAAAAGGGTCTTAATGATAAGTCTAGTGGAGAAATGGGAATATGGAAAGGGAGGAGTTAGGATAAAGTAAATTATACAAAGAGGGAGGGTATAGAAAGAAGAGCAGATTGAGTAAAGTAAGATAAGAAAGAGGAAAAAGGTCTTAATGATAAGTCTAGTGGATAAATGGGAATATGGAAAGGGAGAAGTTAGGATAAAGTAAATTATATAAAGAGGGAGGGTATAGAAAGAAGAGCAGATTGAGTAAAGTAAGATAAGAAAGAGGAAAAGGTCTTAATAAGTCTAGTGGAGAAATGGGAATACGGAAAGGGAGGAGTTAGGATAAAGTAAATTATACAAAGAGGGAGGGTATAGAAAGAAGAGCAGATTGAATAAAGTAAGATAAGAAAGAGGAAAAGGGTCTTAATGATAAGTCTAGTGCAGAAATGGGAATATGGAAAGGGAGGAGTTAGGATAAAGTAAATTATACAAAGAGGGAGGGTATAGAAAGAAGAGCAGATTGAATAAAGTAAGATAAGAAAGAGGAAAAGGGTCTTAATGATAAGTCTAGTGAAGAAATGGGAATATGGAAAGGGAGGAGTTAAGTAGGATGGTTACAGGTACATATAGGGTTGTTATGGAGGTACAAAATAAGGTCATGTTTGAAATTAGGAAGAGAGGTATGACTTCTAATATGAAGTGGAAGATTATTCCAAATAAGGGAGATGGAGTGTTTATAAAGTATTTTACCTATGTTAATATTGGGTTTATAGACTTGTAGAAAGAGTTTATTAGAGCTGCGCAGGGATCGGGGAGGGGTGTACCAGGAGATCAGGTTGGACAGAGATGGACAGTCAGAGTTAGAATTAAGAATTCGGAAAGCTTGGATCAATTGACATTTGGTCAGAAGGTGTGGGAATTTGAGCCAGTGTAGTTTTTTGAGAGCAGAACAGTGATGGGATTTATAGGGGCTGCTGGTGACAAATCTAGCAATTTTGTTATAAGTTTGGTTAAGTTTTGCAAGCAGGTTATATTGTAAATTGGAAAATAGAGGGGAGCCATAGAGGAGGGCGGGGAGGAGATAGGACTGGGCTAGCAGTCCATGAATATTCTGTAATGTTTGTACTCATCACTGGGTGTTGGGTGGAGGACAAGGTTTGGGTGGGTCTTGCTATGGGCATCCTGGAGAGGGGTACTAGAATACAATTATGCTGAAAGCGCACTCTGGTTCATAGGTTCATAGGTTCATAGGTTCATACTAGGCTATCTGCCCGAGGGCATTTACAAGCCTAGCCCATCGTTTTGTGGCTTAGGCCACCCCTTTAGTATGGGGAACTATACCCATTATTTTTCTGTGCCTCTGTCGAGCAGTGACACTGAGGTAATCCCTGGGGTATATCTGCGATCTCCCATCCATTGGTCAAGATTTCTCTTGAACAAGGCCAGCGAGGTGCTCTGCCTCACATGTACCGGGATTTTGTTCCACAGCATAGGGAGTCTTTGGGTGATGAATCTATCCCTCCAGCACGTCCTATTAATAGCCGTGTCAAGGTTTAAGTCTCCGCCCTTGTGGCTCTGATGGATCTAGATTTTTGAGGTGAAGCATATTCATCAAATCTGGGTTTGACATGGCCTTGTATGTTAGGCAAAGGTCACCTCTGAGCAGCGGTGGCGACTGAATAGAGCTGGAGTTCTTTCAGTCGGGCAGCATAGGACAGATTTTGAGACCCTTTATCCTTTTGGTGAGGAACTTTTGTGGCCTCTCCAGCTGCTGCAAGTGTCGGGTCAGATACATTCGAATGGGGCATTGTACTCAATCATTGGTCTGATGAGTGATGAGTAAAGGGAGACTATGACCTCCTTGATCTAGATGAGAATCCCTTCATGATAAGGTGGGCAATGTAGAAGGTCTTCCTAACTACTTTAGCTACATGGGTGTCGAATGACAGACTACTATCAACCTGGGTCCCCAGGTCCCTGATAACTTCTTCTGTGCTCAGTGGATTGCCACCTATTTGGTAGCTAGGGGTAACCTTGTTTTTCCCGAGGTATGACTATGCATTTTTGGCATTTAACTTTAGGCCGTGGCTCTGGCACCAGTTATCCGTTCTGTGAGACCCTTCTGAAGGATATCTGTGTCAGATGTGTTTTCTACTATGGCCAGTTTGCAGTCATCTGCAAACTTTGTCAGCCATAACCCTCCTGTGTTTGCTTGTACTTGAAAAGTAGATGCCAAACAAGAGTGGGCCCAGGACTGAGCCCTGTGGGACACCACTTGTGACAGGCTTTGAGTCTGACATGGCGCCAGCAGCTCTGACCCTGTGGGTTCTGTCACTCAGCCAGTTTGCAACCCATCTTGTGATGTATGGGTTGACATTTAAGCTGATGAGTTTTTCAATGATACCCGAATGGGGTATTGTATCGAAGGCCTTAGCCAGATCGAGGTAGGCTGTATGGACTGCCTTTCCCTCATCAATGGCTTTGGTGACTGTTTCAAAAGTCAACCAAGTTTAAAAGGCATGATCTGCCTTTGACAAAGCCAAACTGGGTTGGTTCCAAAGTCAGCAAATTCCCTATGTCTTTATTTATGAGGTCCATTATGATCCTCTCCATGGCTTTGCAGATAAGGCTTGTCAAGCTAATGGGCCGGTAATTTCCAGGGTCGGTGGAGGCACCGCCTTTGTGAAGTGGTACCACAGTTGCAGTGCGCCACTCCTGAGTGCGTATCCAGAGGTAAGACTTTGATTAAACAGCTGTCCTAGCTGTGGGTTTAATTCCTCATTGAGTTCATGGAGCACACAGCCGGGGACACCATCAGGTCCCATGGATGCTGTGTTTTTTGCTTTGGAGAGAGCAGTTCTCACTTGGGGGCTGGAGATGTTTGGGGGGCTGCAATCGTTTGGTATAGATATCTCTCCTTTTGGGGGGGAGGGGGGGGAGAAGTTTGCACTGAACCTGTCAGCCAGTTTAATCTTTAAAACATTTCAATAAACAAAGGAAGAAGTAAAGCAACCCAGGGTCATGTACTGAGTGTCTAGCTATTTATTGGGTAAAAATAAAAGGGATAATAGCAGCGATATTACTGAATTATGGACTTTGAGCTGTTTTGTGGTAGTTGCACTCTGGCTGGTTTGTCATTAGGTTTGGATCAAATAGCCACCTACTTGCATACTTACAAATAGAAAAATCCATAAAGACAGGTAAATGTATGCAAATTGTAATGGAATCATACTTTCTTAAAGTTTGGTATTCCACTTTCAAATTTATTGACTTCAGTAATTAAACAAAACTGTGTTGAGGTCCTTTTGTGTACCTGAGCAATAATTACATTATGCAGAAACCAATTGTGCTTCATCAGAACTGGTTGCAAAACTGCCCCAGATGATAAACTAATCCAAGAATGCTGGAAATGTAATGTCAGAATGCAAATCCTCCAGAATTATGGAGATTATGTGTTGCGGTATCTTAGAGGTTTGAACATTTAGAAGCAGCATTAGTGTGTGTGTGTGTGTGTGTGTGTGTGTGTGTGTGTGTGTGTGTGTGTGTGTAGGTGTCACTAACACGCTAAATGCAAATTTAGCATGTATAGCCTAAAGAAAGCAGATGCAGTGATAGCATATTCACATTGTGTGACACTGTTTACATTTTAAGAGGAGCGCCTATTAATTCCATCTGCTTCATTTTTATGCAAATGTTCTTGTTCTCTCATACAGATTTCTACTTTAGGATGTGTTTGGTGCAAAAGACTGCCTTTCACCAACATGACATGTTTTCATGCATTGCCTTATTGTCCATTATAACTTCTCATGTTGCTCTGCAATAACTGATCATACAAGGTGGATGGTGCTTTTTGATAGGGCAGTCAGCAAACTCACATGCAAGGATGGCTATACATGATACTGGCAAACGTTCGGTACTTGATCCAGAGCAACTGTACTGAAATATTTGTAAATTACATACCTCCCATAGTGCCTTTGAAAAGGGAGGGCTGTAAATAAAATTTTTACACAGTTATGTTTTATCAGGGCTCATTTGGCTGTGTCCCTTTTTTATCCATGAGATTGAGGAGTTTTGATTTCCTGTTCCCCTTTACTATTATTGATTAATGAATGTTATGTTATGAAAGCAAAAAATGCATGTGTGTCTGTGTGCTTTTCCTTTGGTCAGTAATGCAGCCAAAGCAAATTGGATGCAGAATACAAAGCCCTCTTTCATCAAAAGAAAACTGGAACTGCAGAAAGAGCTCACGACAATACAACATTTTATATGAAGCAAGCCATACAACAGTGCATGTGCATTGTCGGGGGGGGGGGGGGTTGCAATCCTGGAGTCCGTAACTGATCTCAAGAACTGTAATTTTCATGGGCTTTAACCTGTTGAAAGCGTTAAACACTTGTAATAGATGTGGCCGTAATCAATATATAAAGTAACTACTATATCCACACGCTATCACTCACTCACTCATACACATCCGTTTTCAGGTGTGACACAAGGGCACCATCTGGTTAGGGGTGTGTCTTTGTGTGTGTGTGTGTGTGTCTGTGTGCGTGTTCGTGTGTCTGTGTGTGTTCGTGTGTCTGTGCGTGTTTACACTTTTCTGTATTTTTATTCATTTATTTGAATTTTGCTAGGTGAAAATGACATCTAGGAGCCTTAGTGTTTGTCACTGGTCAGTAGATCAAAGTTGAATGTGAAAGATCACCAACATCGTGATGGCAGCTAAAGTTTTCTGAGTCTGTGCAATCTCTAACTTGGCATAGATAGAGTGATTTGAGGTTTGAGGCTTGCCCCATGTTGGTGAGGAGAAGGCCCTCCTGAAAAGGGGGGTGCAGTCTTGGGAATGGTACTGTTTTTAGTGGTAATCTCTGTAAGTTTTAGATGTTTCAGGTTCAAATAATCACATTTAAATGAGATGCAATTATTTGCCACTCACTATGGATACAAGCAAACCTGTTAAACCACACTAGGAAATTTTTATTATTCTGAAAATTAATAATGACTTGGTTTTAATTTAATAGTTAGTTAAGCCATAGAAATCAGAAGTCCATTTTTAATGGAGCCATAGAAGTAAATACAAGGCTATTAAGTTGGTCAGGGTCACACAGCATGCAGGTAATTGATTCTGAATGTCTGTCTCAAAGTTTGCCATCGAGCAAATATGGTGTTGTTCATCATCTTCTTTCGGCTGTTCCCGTTAGGGGTCGCCACAGCGGATCACCTGTTTCCATTTCTTCCTGTCCTCTGCATCTTGCTGTGTCACACCAACCACCTGCATGTCCTCTCTCATCACATCCATAAACCTTATCTTAGGCCTTCCTCTTTTCCTGTTACCTGGTAGCTTCATCCTTAGCATCTTTTTCCCAATATACTCCGCATCCCTTCTCAGCACATGTCCAAACCAACGTAATCTTGCCTCTCTGGCCTTGTCTCCAAACCTTCCAACCTAGGCTGACCCTCTAATATACTTATTCCTAATCCTGTCCACCCTCGTCACACCCAGTGCAAATCTTAACATCTTTAACTCTGCCACATCCAGCTCAAGCACCTGCCTTTTTGTCAATGCCACTGTTTCCAACCCGTATAACATAGCTGGTCTCACTACCCTCTTGTAGACCTTCCCTTTCACTCTTACAGGTACTCGTCTGTCACAAATCACTCCTGACACTCTTCTCCACCCACTCCATCCTGCCTGTACTCTCTCTTTCACCTGTCTTCCACACTCACCATTACTCTGAACTATTGACCCCAAGTATTTAAACTCATCCACCTTCGCCAGTTCTACTCCTTGCATCCTCACCATTCCTCTATCTTCCCTCTCATTCACACACATATATTCTGTCTTAGTCCTGCTGACCTTCATTCCTCTTCTCTCTAGAGCATATCTCCATCTCTCCAGGGTCTCCTCCACCTGTTCCCTACTCTCACTACAGATCACAATGTCATCTGCAAACATCATAGTCCATGGGGACTCCTGTCTGATCTAGTCTGTCAACCTGTCCATCACCATTGCAAATAAGAAAGGGCTCAGAGCTGATCCTTGATGTAACCCCACCTCCACCTTAAATGCATCCGTCACTCCCACCGCAGACCTCACCGCTGTCACACTACCCTCGTACATATCGTGTACCACTCTCACATACTTCTCTAATACTCCTGACTTCCTCATACAATACCACAACTCCTCTATAGGCACCCTGTCATATGCTTTCTCCAAGTCTACAAAAACACAATGCGACTCCTTCTGACATTCTCTCTACTTCTTCATCAACACTCTCAGAGCAAACATCACATCTGTAGTGCTCTTTCCCGGCATAAAACCATACTGCTGTTCACTAATCATCACATCCCTTCTTAACCTAGCTTCCACTACTCTTTCCCATAACGTCATGCTGTGACTGATCAATTTAATTCCTCTGTAGTTACTACAGCTCTGCACATCACCCTTATTCTTAAAAATTGGTACCAAAACACTTTTTCTCCATTCCTCAGGCATCCTCTCACTCTCCAAGATTTCATTAAACAATCTGGTTAAAAACGCCACTGCCATTTCACCTAAACACCTCCATGCTTCCACAGGTATGTCATCTGGGCCAACAGCCTTTCCATTCTTCATTCTCTTCATAGCTATCCTTACTTCCTCCTTGCTAATCCATTGTACGTCATGATTCACTATCCCTACATCATCCAACCTTCTCTCCCTCTCATTCTCCTCATTCATCAACCCCTCAAAGTACTCTTTCCATCTCCTCAACACACTCTCCTCGCTTGTGAGTATGTTTCCCTCATTATCCTTTATCACCTTTACCTGCTGCACATCTTTCCTAGCTCGGTCCCTCTGTCTAGCCAATCTGTACAGGTCCTTTTCTCCCTCCTTAGTGTCCAACCTTTCATACAACTCTTCATATGCCGTATCCTTAGCCTTCGCCACCTCTCTCTTTGCCATGTACCTGATCTCCTTATACTCCTGTCTACTTTCTTCATCTCTCTGACAATCCCACTTCTTCTTTGCCAACCTCTTTGCCTGTATACTCTTCTGTACTTCCTCATTCCACCACCATGTCTCTGTGTTGTCCTTCCTCTGTCCCGATGTGATACCAAGCACCTTTCTAGCCATCTCCCTTACTAGCTCTGCTGTAGTTACCCAGCTATTTGGTAACTCTTCACTGCCACCCAGTGCCTGTTTTAACTCATCCCTGAACTCAACCTCACAATTACCCTTTTTCAATTTCCACCATTTGATCCTTGGTGCCCTCACACTCCTCCTGCTCTTCTTGATCACCAATGTCATCCTACAAACCACCATCCTATGCTGCCTAACTACACTTTCTCCAGCCACCACTTTACAGTCTCCAATCTCCTTCAAACTGGCCCTCCTACATAAGATATAATCCACCTGTGTGCATCTTCCTCCACTCTTGTATGTCACCCTATGCTCCTCCCTCTTGTTAAAATACGTATTCACCACAGCCATATCCATCCTTTTCGCAAAATCCACTACCATCTGACCTTCTGCATTCCTTTGTTTAACACCATACCTACCCATCACTTCCTCATCCCCACTGTTCCCTTCACCAACATGCCCATTTAAATCTGCTCCAATCACCACTCTCTCACCCTTGGGTACAGTCATCACCACTTCATCCAATTCATTCCAAATTTTTTCTTTCTCATCCATTGCACACCCAACTTGTGGAGCATATGCACTAACAACATTAATCATTACACCATCAATTTCCAGCTTCATAAACATCACTCTATCCGACACCCTTTTCACCTCCAAAACACTCTTCGCATACTGTTCCTTCAGAATAACCCCTACGCCATTTCTCCTCCCATCCACACAATGATAAAACAATTTGAACCCACCTCCGATACACCTAGCCTTACTCCCCTTCCATCTGGTCTCTTGCACACACAATATACCAACCTTCCTTCTGTCCATCATATCAGCTAGCTCTCTCCCTATACCAGTCATACTGCCAACATTCAAAGTTCCGACCCTCACTACCACAGTCCTAGCCTTTCTCATGCCTTCCACCTCTTCTCCTCCTTCGGCCAACAGTAGCCCAATTTCCGCCAGCACCCTGTTGGCTAACAGTACTGGTGGCGGTCGTTGTTAACCCGGGCCTCGACCGATCCGGTAGGGAAATATTAACTGGTGACTGCATGAAAAGATTTGGTGAAGTTTTATGCCGGATGCCCTTCTTGATGCAACCCTCCCCATTTATCCGGGCTTGGGACCAGCACAAAGAAATGCAGTGGCTTGTGCATCCCCAGTGGCTGGGTTAAGCATATATGGTGTTGTTAAATGCTATAAATTTCTTTACAGTTCCAGGAACATTTTTACACTTTATGAATGATGTGAACTACTAAATTTCTGCATAAATTGTCTGCTGGAAATCAGTAGCTGTAGCATGCAGTTTTTATTTAGTGTCTCACCCTAACAGATGCACACACAAAATCTCCTGTAATGAGTTTATGAGGGAATATCTCACGGTATAGTCCCTGTAAATCATGGACTATAGCTCACTGTAGCCCAAGTTTAAAACTTCCAAAAGCTGTCCTGAGTTAAAAGGGACATTGCTATATCTGTATGTGACAGTATGGCCACTACAGGCTAGTTGCCTTGCGTGCATGACATATGTCAGTGGCACAATTCACACTATCACAAATAATATACATGCTATTAATATTGTCAAACACCTTTGTATGCAGTGTGTGCATTATGTGAACAGGTAGCACACATGCTTCTGGTGTAACAACTTGATTGTTGTCCCGCATCATCAGTCATGTATATTCCACTGAAAGAATATGTAGGTGTGGACAATAAGCTGTGACAAAGGTGGTACGCTTTAGTTACACATTACTGGAACACGTGTAGGGGGGTACATGGAGAAGTTATTGGTGTGATCAGGGTTGGGAACCATGACGTCAGTATGCCGTCTAATGTGCATGTCCTTCACATACCCATTACTTGTGTTACAGTCAAGGGAGTAGTCAGCACTGTGACCACATGCTGGTAGGTATACCACTCACCCTGTACCCCAGGACAAAGGTCACATACCTATTGGTCTGATTATAGAGTGTGATGTGCACATTATACTTGAGTACTGTGTCTGTTTCCTGATTCAACACATCTCTCCATGTGTCTCATCAATGCAGGTGTTCTCATGGCTGTGGCAGCAGTATCTGGTATGTGTTGATACTGTGCTTGTTATACTAATATCACAGTTGTAGTCAATGATTGCCAACAAGCTGTACTCCAAGAAGGCAGTGCATGCCGAGATGTCTGAGAGGAATACATTTTATTTTTCCTGGTCTTTGTTCTTCGTTGTAGTTGCTGTCTTTGCTTTGCTGCTTTGCTGTTGTTTTTACCTCTGATGTACTGACCTGATCATTGGATTTGACATGTCACGTTATACATTTCAACATAGTGGGATGCCACGTATGTCATACACTGGTCTAACCATTTGGTGATGTAGCTGTTTATGGTCACATATGACAGGGTTGATTGAATACCAATGTGACTTTTTATCTTATGCCTTCACCTGTTCAAGTTCCACAGGATGATACTGTTGTTGTCATGCATGCCTTCGAAGACCTCTTTGAGGACATCTGTTAGATGTAACAGACCTGATGTTGCAGTAACAACTCACACAGGTCTGTTGCATACATCTGGAGTATTACTAGTATACATGTACATGTACATACATGGACAGACTGAAGGCCTTGTCACTGTACTCTGTATCGTATAGACTGCTGAGAGGTGACTTGCTGCTGGCTTACAGAGCAGTTTTGAACCCTGCCTTAATGGAAATGCTGCACTCCACAAATCACATAGGAGAAGACTCACTCACTCTAGTACCTTAACCTAGACTGCAACATCAACAGAACATGTTGGAGAGACAGATATGTCTCCCAGAGATTGCAACTCCTATGGCACAAACTCACAATTCACATGAAACTGAGCTCCTCAATGACCCTATTTAAGCATAACTGGAACAATTGGATGGGAAAGTGTAGATTTACCCCAGGGGTTCCTCCTATGTCACTCTTAGACAGGGTCAACCATATGCTTTGGTCTGTAAGGGAACAATGGTGCAGCTTGGGTAGGCTTGACAAGGCCATAGGGCTATTAGCCTAGTAATCTCCTGTGAACCTAGAGCCATTATGACAGTAGTCTTGTATGAACTTATGAAGCTATAAATCTATGCAGGCCTGCCAATATGTCGTCACACAGAGGCTGCTGATATCATGTACTATAAGTTCACCCATAGTCTTGCAAAAATCAAACTTGTGCTGTGGCACTTCCGTTATGTACTGTGTTTTGGTGTCTGTGTACTTTGATAGCTAGGGGTTCTATTCTCACTGCAGTCAACTGTGTGTACATGTGTGCTCTTGCTTGACATTACAGAGAGATTTGTAATGTAGCATGTGGGACACTGCTATTGCCATACTTTCAGCAGACACTGCTGATGTCATCAGCTATAGCAGATGTCTTGATATACAGTCATCTCTCCAGAGCATTGTCAGGCACTGGCCTGGAGGCCAGGCAGATGTCACCTCATCCTGTACCAGACAGGTGACAGTGTCATGGCTTTTAATCTATCCACATACATCATGGCATGGTTTGTAGGCCCTGTGTTATCTTCCTGGGAAAGCCATGTGGTCCGTCCAGCTGCTGCATGTGTCTGTAGAGGTACACACAAAAGAGACCATTGTACTATATGACTGTTCTGATGAATTCTGACTACAGTGCTGTCATACAGTATTAAGATCTGAATTTGATGACGTGGCTTATGATGTGTACCATATGTTTGTCCTGGAAGATCACTAAAGAGAGAGGTTAGAAAGTAATTATACACATTGTCATTTCTGACATCAACACCCTTACAAGAGCATTCACTGTAATGTTGCAGATTTTTGATACTATCAATTGTCTAACTTTCAAAGGCCAATATAAGTCAAGGGTACAATGACCAGTTCAACAATACAAATGCAGATATATTAAGCACTAAGTTAGCTATGCACCTTAAGTATCAGACACAGCTTTTGAATCCCTGAATCCAAAAGATATAAAACAGGGGTATGACATAGTTATAATCACTTGCACAGGGTGTTGTGTTGGGGGCAGGAATCCTAGGCTGTTACAGAAGGTTGGGGAGTATGTGTGAGTAGAAGAAGAAGATGGCAGACACTGGAGTAACACAACAAATGGCCACTGAGACAAGTTGAGTAACTGTTGTGTGCGTGTGTCTGTAGGGATCCTGCAGGTGAAATTAGTGTGTCAGTGTGTGAATGAACACAGCAAAGCTCTGTGTTAGTTCTGTGTCTTGGTATGTCAGACAGGTGTGAGTCATGTGTAGTAGAGGTGGCAGTCCATTGCTGTCATCCCCGACCATGAGAACTGGCTCTGCCAGGAGTTGCACTAGCACATCCACGCCCACGGTCAGATGCAGTGCTGCTACCTGAACATGACTGATGTCTGCTGGATGAGCTCCTTTCACAGGGATGCCCAGGACCAAGACCCCATGGCTTGCCCCTTGTGGGTTTGGACAGCAAACTCATTGACAGATTAGTGGAACTACTGTCACTATGGGGACATGATCGGTCACTGCCACGTTGGTTGACAGCAGACGTCCACGAGAATGTTGTTCCTCTCCCAGCACACATTCCATGACAGATACCCTTCAATCCATCACAGGCACCCCCCTCGTTCCAACATATCATTCATCTGATCCAGTGAATTGGCAACATGGTGGAGTCAGTTATACATGCCAGATTGTTCTACATCCACAACCCTGAGGATTTGTCTGGGACACCTATGGGAATGTACCTGTGCCTCCATGACAGCCCTAAACATATACTGAGTGACACAGCAGGTGACACCTGCACCAGATGGAGGAGGGACAGCAGGCCCCTTCTGAGCACACCTATCAATCTTCTTGTGTGGCATCTCTCCCACACTTTGACTATGGACAGACAGCAGCCACTGAAGCAGCAGTAGCCACACTTCCCTGATGAATGTCTTTGCCCTCCACCTGTCCAATGTCTGTGGGCTCAGTGGACTGAGTAGGTACAGACCTACTGGTTGTGTCTGATGAAAATGCAGGGGATGGCTGTATGTCAACCTCTGTATCACATTCAACCTTTGCACCCCCGACTGTGTCTCAATGTGGCCATCATCATCATCAGAGTCTGTGGATCCACTAACATCAGATTGCACAGGGCCCACAAACACAGGAATACATTAGTACCTGCACTACTATAGTGCAATATATGCTAACAAACTAACAGTGCTGCCATTATTACAGCAGTAAAGCAACACACACAACAGGCCTGAGGTCAAAATCAGAAACTACAATGTTTCTTTAAATTGCTCAGCACTACTGACATAAACATATTTGGCTTACCATCTACAGAAGACGTGTACTGCACTGTACTCCTGACCATCCAGGAAGAAGTTAAGCAAGAGGTAAGGGCAACATCATCACAATTAATAGTAACACAGATGGTAATACATTTACCCCTGTATGAGTGGCTGACAACTGAAAATTAAGCTTATAACTGTAGCAATCTTCAGTCCCCCCAAAACAAGATATGTTGATACAGAATTAACTTATTCAATTGTTTTACTGTACAACAGTATTCAATTGTTGAGATATCAAAGCTTACCTGGAAGCTCCTCCTGAGAAGTGCTTGCTGTCTCGGAAAGTGTTGCGGTCACATTCAGGTGTGCTGTACTGCACTCTCCTGGGAACTGCCTGGATATCTCAGATTGGCCAGGAACTCATCATTGGGAGTTAGTGGTGGTTCCATAGCAGGCCCTCCCCCGGTAACCATTTGGTCATGGACCACTTCACCTGCTCGCCTCCTCGCAGATGTTGTCATGTCAGTGGCCCTGTGGCACTTCTGTTTGTATGTTCTGCTGTGGACACCCATGACACTGACGACATGAATAATCTGCTGCCATATTTGCATCCTATGGGCCATTCCTTCAGTACATTTCTAACTAATGCATACAGATAAAAGTGTAAAAGCCTTTGCTTCGCACTATTCTTAAATACATTCCAGCATATGCAGTCTGTAGGTGGCAAGATGGGAACATACTTGCTGAAGTTCAGTACTTCTCTGTACAGAAATATCCTGAAGAAAGTGTTTTTTCAGTCTTCCAAACACATACAACTCTCCTCAACATCTGTTTGGCTAGCTACATGGTTGCCTTTTTATAATGGTGTAGATTGTTAATGGAGTGCATCTTTGTCTGTGTTTCATAGATGCAGATTACAGCATAAGCAGCTGAACTGCATGCTAATCAACCAATTCAGCATGGTGCAGCTATTCAACAAGCTATAAAGCATCCATGTAGACTGCATGCTGTTTTTTTCTGCATATGTCAACATTTTTGGAGTACAGACATGGAAAGTCTACACAGACAGAATGTTAGGGGCTGCTCCTTTAATCCATTTGTATGCACTACAGACTGAAGCCAATGCTATTGCTGCTGCCAATAGGCCTAGGCTGAGAAGGAGAGGAGTTTGCAGGCCACGTTTAGCTTATCCCAGCCTACATGATGTGGAAATTGTAGAGCGCTACAGGGTAGAGAGGGACATTCCTCAGGAACTCTGTGACCTCTGCCTCCTTCAACTCAGAGCCAGAGCCAACTGAGGGGAACCCATCCCAGTGGAAACTAAGCTATGTGTAGCCCTTAGAATATTAGCTAGACGCACCTTTCAGCAACTAGCAGGGCACATACTGGGTCTCTCACAGGCGTCAGCATCCTGGATCGTCCAATTCCTGGATGCTATCCTCCCAACATACCAGTGAGCACATATATTTTCCGTGTAGTTCTGAGGAGAGGGCCAGAAAGATGCAACAGTTTTACCAGGTAGTGCACTATCCTGCAGTACTGGGTACCACAGATTGCACTCATGTAGAAATGAAGGCTCTGCCTGGGAAACAGGGTAGGCTCTGGGGGAGCCCTGTAGTACAGTCCACTGACATGTACAGAAGTCATTGACAAGAGAAGTTAGAAAATAATTGTGCACATTGCAGTTTCTGACTTCACAACCTTCACAAGATCAAACAGGCAGGATGCAAAACAGGGAGAGTAACAAGAGCAGCATAAAAAAGACCAGTCCATTCTTGTATGTGCCATAACAGTAACTCACATTTGCTCCCCCTCCCAAAGCACAGTCCATACATGTTTGTGCCATCCAACCTTCCCTTCAGTTGTTGGCAAATGCATATCATATTAGCTGCGGTGGTGGTGCTGCGGTAGCGTTGTTGCCTCACAGTAAGACGTTGTCCTGTTCGATTCTCAGCTAAAGCGTCTTCTGTGTGGAGACATGCGTGAATGGGCACACCTTCGTTGAAGGTTGTACGTTAGGGCTGGCAACTCAGTACGTAAAAATCTACTGCCAATCATTAGCGGACCGCAGTTCCGCTGTGGCGACCCCTAACTGGGAAAAGCCGAAAGATACAACATTATTGCCAGTTAATATCCTCACAAATCCAGTGACATAGCATAGCTTAGAGACTGCGTATCTGAGTACTGGTCAGGTAACTGATGAATGACCAGGAAACACAAAGGTAAAACACAGCTGTATAGTTGCAAGCCGTAATCATAACAGGTTACGTGATCTTGCAAGCAGTAATCATAACAGGTTACGTGATCACTAAGTGCACTATCTCCAGATATAATAATAAATAAGCAGATAGATTAGTAATAGGCTAATTGCCCTTGTGGGCCATTTTAACCCTACCCAATTAACCCACGTGAAACTCAAACCCTGCATCTTGTGGCTGTAAGGAACATTTCTTGACCATTACATCAAACTCCCTCTGGTGGTTTATGTTTTGATATGAGTACATTCGGTTGCAGTTTGTTGTGTGATCCATGACTTCAGCTCTTTGCTGCAAAGCTGTTTGTGTGGCAAAGATGGATAAGGCACCCATCCTGTTTTCTGAAGGTGCATTGGAGTGACAGTTGAAATTCAGACCTATTTAGTAATATCTCATGTGTACTAACATTGATTGCTTTTCCTCCTTTCAACTATTTCTCCCTTCTTATTTTTTCTTTCTTTTATACTAAATAGTACTAAAAACCTGACAGAGGAAATACAATTTGCAAACTAATGAAGAGGAAGCTGGATGTTAATGAAACAACATGTAAATTGTGCACTGCTTGCATTTCCAACCTTTACAGATGTACATGTAACACTTTATAAGTGTAATGTGACACACACACACCTGGTGATGTAAGCAATCACATTTGCTATCCCGTAAACACAAACACTGAGGGAGTGCCTGCACAGTGTGAACATCCCTACACATATCCAACATTTTGGGATTCAGCAGTTCTATTGAGTTCAGACCTCATTTGCATCTTTATCGTGCTGACAGCCCTGAATATACACCGTTAATAAACATGTAGCTAGGGAAACTGAACTGCAGCTGAATGTTGAACACAGAAGGGAGGGTATTACATTAAAAAATGCTCCTTATTTTGAGCCTTTGTCACTTTTATTTTAAGCTTATCCAGAGACTTTGATCTAGCATACCTCTCAACTGTACAGATTTTTGCAGATCTAAATATTAAAGTCTCTAAATAATGACATGTCATTTGAGTTTCAGACTTCATAACCTTCAGAAAATGCATGCTAACACAATTGCTGTTATTCTAGCAACTTTCTAAGTTAATAAGAGCTATTTAAAATGTGTCCTTATTTCTGTGCATTTCTCCCCCCATTATGTCAGGCTTTGTCCAGATTTCTTGTGCTGAGAGGTATGTGTAAGAGGTGGGGAGGTACTCAAAGCTAACTGCTGCCAAGGATCACTCACTCGCTGTCACTGTGGAGAGGTATACAAAGCTGTTAACGGCTGTTGCTGCTGCAAACCTGTTGTTTTATTGAATTCAAATCTTTCCCCATCTGTGAGCGCATCATGCCACGATGCGAACATGATGAAAAACCATCATGTAGGCTTTGTTGAATCCCCCCAATTCATTTTCTGACCATTTCTGTCCTAGTTTAGCACCATAGTTTGAGAATTAGTTTTTAATGGTTTTTATTTTTAGAGTGAGAAGATGAGCAGGAAGTTCTGGTGTTTTCTCTCAGCCAGTCTTCTAGGCCGTATAAATGTATACACAAATTTAAAAAATATTCTTGCGTTCACATGCCAGTGCTCATCAGTTAAAAAAAAAAAAAAAAAACTGTACACGAGACAGAAGGTCTGTACAAATAAAAGTCTTTCGTACTGCATCCTGAATGAGGCAGGTAACCTAAAACCACACCTGCGGATGAAGTTCAAAGGACTTTTTAGCCCCTAGGCAAAAAGGTGGTTCCTATTTTGTGAAATCGCATGAAGTAAGGCCATCTCTAGCCTGTAATAATTGAAGCTTGTGTGTCATATGTTTTTTTTTTTTTTCCTGCCTCTCAGGGCTAGCATTCCACTGTAGCCAGTGACACTGCAAAGTAAACTCCAAACCATGAATCTCATTTTACATGGCTCAAAGCCACTTTTTAGTGTGTGAGGAAACACACCTACAAAATAGGAATTCTAGTAACAAGTACACGTGGGCAGTGGACACTAATATTGTTTTGGAGAAAATTTTATCAAAAATGGGATTTCTTACTTTAAAAATGTGATGTTGTTTGCTCAGACGATGTATGTATGGTCTGGTTTTGAGCTGGCTTTCTGAAAATTCACGTTGTGGAAAATGAATTTCATTATTATTAGTAGTAGTAGTGAAAGTATTGTTATTATTACTAATTTAGAGTAAGTTATTGTAGTTTGTCCACTTGCCTTTGTTGGAAGTTATCAAGTGTCTTCGCTTTACATTGGTTACAAATGGGAGCTTATGAGAACCAGAAGGATAATGGTACATGTTGCACGTACTCATGATCCATGTAGTATATAAACAACAATGATGTGCTATATGCTCACTGGCATATCTGTCCCAAGTAATGGATGTTTTGGAGTCTTCTCTCCCATCAGCAACATGGCAAATATGGGTGAAGTAGCAGAAGTGATACTTCATCTTTCCTGTCATGCTATTGCTGCTGTCTTTGAAACCTGACCTCTCTTCTCTGTCTGTATGAAGTGAGCTAGCCTAAGAGGCTGAAGATGCTCTGTTGTACATGTCTCACATACACCATGCTGTCTCCTGATCTATTGTGTTCATTTTATTTATACTTTGTTGACCATGTTAATCCCACTAAGCTAGTGGCATCTTTTATTGAGAGACCTAAGGTGGTATTTATACTACTAGGGTAAATTTGGCCATGGCATTAGGGAATTTCCTCTAATCTTAAAGAGGCTAGATTGCACCAGTGGGCCTTTTCAGCAGCAAGGATGAGGCCTAAGGGAAGCAGCATCATGGAGGAGAAGAGGTCAGCTGTGGAGAGTTTGGAGGTTGAAAATGTGAATTTGGAAAAGGTGTTCAGTATTGAGCTTCAGAATGTAAACAAAGATTCGTGCATGTTGGATGTTGCAAATAAGCAGCATTTACCTGTCTCCATGGCAAAGGAAGTAACTGAGTCTGTGGGACAGATAACAAAACTGGCATCAGGAGGGCTTGTAGATGATGTTCTATTAAAAATAATAATAATAATGATTGATTAAGGTGATCCAGGTGACAGTTTTGCTGTTTCATAGGATGAGATGGCAGACAACTTTTTTGGAATTGCTGAGGATGGTAATGCGGAAAAGGAACCAGGTGATGTGGCAGCAGGAAATGAGCAGTTAAAACTTATACAGTGAAGACAGAAAGTAAAAGAGGAAAACAGCAACAAACTGAGAAATGATGTCGAGTATATGCAGCAGTGACAGTGGGCAAAAAAGGAGAGCAGCAACAGACTGCAAGTAAAACTGTTTTTATGAAGAAGAAACGACCAACTGTAAGCATAAAACGATGATGCCGTGATGATCAGATATGTACATGAGGCAGTTTGGTAACTGTTCTGGGTTTTACAACGGAAGAAATTTGGTCTTTTATACATATTGGGACACAGACTTTTTGTAACTTACCATTTGAAACTTATTGACTAATGAAATTTCTGGAACTGTGCAACAAAAAAAGGACATCTATCCATGGAACAATTATTTTTTTCTGATAGTAACTTAAAAGTTAAAACATTACTTTGTAGTTTAGAGCTCGTGAAATGGAAAAAGACAGTGTGAAAAAACACGTGCATGATCTGTGTGAAACTATTGATAATATTGTGAATGTCAGAGATGAGAGAAAATTATGGGCTGGAGGTTGGAAGCTGTTTTGAAATTTGGAAAAAAACATGTTGAAACACTTGCCAAATGCTGTTGTTGTGGGTAGTCATAGTGAACATAAATGTATGTTGGCCAGCCTAAATCATGTTTATTTTGTGGGGACTTTTATTATTTAATTTATGATTGTAGCAGTGTACAATGGAACCAGTGTGGGGATAAAAGACATAGAGCAAGGAGGTATGTGCTGTAACACAAGTTGTATAATAAAATGAACATTTGGATGGATTGTCAAGAGCAGACAGTAAAAAATGAAAAAGAAGTGGCTATGGAAGAAAACATATAAAAGGAAGGACAACAAGAGGCTGGGGAGAGGGTGAACTAGGTGAAGACGAAACTTTAGAAGAAGAAAAAAATATATGGTGGGAAAATTAATATTTCTCAAACTTAAAATGAAGGAAAAGCAAAAATTAGTACTTTCAGTGGTACTTTCAATAAATGTAAACAATATTAACACAGTAAGGATATGCAGACTAGAATTGTGTGTTAAATGTGATGTGGGTGTTATTCTGTTAGAGGATGTGAGGTTCCTGACAAGTGAAGAAAAGCAGATTTAAGGAGAAAATACAAAAAGAAAAGGAAAGATGTACAAATAATAGGAAGTTATAAAATGTGGTAAATTAGATGTGTGAAACAAAAGTCAATGGACATAGAAGAGGGGCACTTGGATCTGAAGCTGATTATTTTGTATCATCAGAAGGTTTTGGGGTGGCAAATGGTGATACAGTTGTGACAGGTTTTTCAGACCATTTAGCACTATGGATGGAGGTGATGGAAGAAATGGAGCATATTAATAGAAAAGGAAGTAAAAAGAATAAATGAGAAATTATGGGATAAAATTGGAGAGTGGGAAGTATTACAGTTATGGAACCATTAAAGGAGAACAGCACGCACAGACTGAAAAAACATGCTTATTTCATCAATTCTTGATGTTTCCTAAATTTTAACACCACCTTTGGACTCTGGAATTGCATTTAAAATATACAAAAAGTATACAGAGTCTGCCTACATGGGGTTTGGCATCTTGTTTTTTTAGTCTGTCTTCAGGTATCCTACAATGCAGTGTTTGGCTTTACAGTATTACATCACAGCCCCTAAGCTCCTGTCATTGCATTGACTTTACATGTGTTTTCACTTATACTCTGCTTTCTTTTAGTCATTCAGGTTTAATTACTATTTCTTGCTAATCACTAAGTGGTGGTACGGCGGTAGCGTTGTTACGTCACAGCAAGAGGTTCTCCTGTTCGATTCTCGGCTGGGCTTGGGAGTGCCTTCTGTGTGGAGTCTGCATGTCCTCCCCGCGGTTGGGTAGCGTTCGAAAGACATGTGTGTGTAAATGGGCGTGCCTTCGTTGAAGGTTGGGTGTCGAGCTGGCACCTTGGCGTTTCATAAAAATCTACTGCCAATCATTAGCCGACCGGAGTTCTGCTGTGGCGACCCCTTACTGGGAAAAGCTGAAAGACTAACAACAATGGCCACTGAAAGACAAATGAGAATAATCACACAGAACAGTATTTTCAGCAAATGAACTTTGTCTGCTGCTGTGATCTGTCAATCTCAGCAGCAAACATCTCAAATTTGCCACTTTGACAGATACGGGGGGGTAGTGGAGGGGAGATGAGTTTAAGGACTACAATTCAGGCATAACAATTGTCCGCTTTAGAAAGAAAAAGAAGTAACGGGCACTGTGCATATGATTATGTACCAGATGTTCTAAGAACAAGAAGAAAGAATATATGAGAAGGGTAGATAAGAATTTAATTTATGCAATATAAGAATGAAAGACTGAACACAATTTTGTTTTGTTTAATGGGAATTGGATTTTGGCAGATATATTGTGAAAAATTATATTATGGTTGTGGAGGAAGGAGTGAGGTTCAGTTGTGGAAGAATAACAATGTGGATGTTATGAGAAAAAAGATTAATAAAAAAATAGAGATGTGCATATATGTGCCTGTTAATATGTAAGTAACTTATGTTGTGTTAAATAAAGGACCCCTACTCTTTCTGATGGGTGCACAGGATCTTTTACAGCCACCTGTGCTACCACCAGCTCAAGCAGATGGGACCTTAGTTTAATGTCTTGTCCGAGGATGGCACCGTCAGAGGAGTACAGTATCCATCTATTGTTGCACTACTCTGTCAGCAGTCCAGTTGTCTGGTGTGGCACTTGTATTTCAAGCTTGTTTTGAGTCATGCACAAAGTAATTATTAG
The DNA here is from genome assembly GCF_019279795.1 of Protopterus annectens. Taxonomy (NCBI): domain Eukaryota; kingdom Metazoa; phylum Chordata; order Ceratodontiformes; family Protopteridae; genus Protopterus; species Protopterus annectens. The sequence goes on from NC_056741.1 coordinate 590,542,266, forward strand.
TTAATGGTTAGAGGACAAAAAGTACGTGTTTCAGAGATGAGTGGGTAGTCTTAACCATTAAACCAAAACAGAAAAGAACGAAGATATGTTAAACATTAACAGCAGTTGAATAGAGCTAGTGCAGTAGAAATACCTTATTTGCAATGTACAGGTTATTGACATGGCTAGATGTCCCAGATATTTAACAAAAAAGAGAGAGAAGAGGGTAAGATGTATTTTCAATCAATGGCAGGTAAGCAGAGCTTATAAAGGATACATTTTATTAAATATTTAACATTTCATATTCAGATAGGTGAACTGGTCCAAGGACACTTCAGTCATAACCTGTGCCAGAGAGGCCAATCAATACAATTAAGCATACAACAGAATGTAGAACTATTACAATTTTACATAGACATTGACAGCTACATACTTATATTTGCACTAGCTTCTAGTTTTAGGCTTATGTAGAATGTTTATAGATGAGTGACTTTCCTGCTATAGATGGGATAAAAAGAGATGCTAAGGAGCAGCAAACGTCTCAAATATCCAGATTTTTGCCTTATGTTTTTTTGATGGCTCCTTATACAATTTGTGTTTTTCTGGCAAATCACAGAGAATTGAAGTCACTAATTAATGACACATTTTCAGACTTTATATCTTTCAGAAAATACGTGCTAACATAAAATCTGTTCTAAGTTTATAAGAGCAATATTTAAAACCTGTCCCTATTTTGGGGCCTTTGTCTTCCCATTATTTTAGGCTTTAGTCATGTTTATTGCACTAAAAGTTTGAGAGGAATGACTTGGAGTAGTTTGTAAGGTATAACTGAATGGCAGTTAACTACATGCAGCGGTTTTGAGCTGTAAGACTGAGGAGTAGCTTGTAGCGCACAACAGAATAGGGGGATGGTTACAGCGGGTTCATATGTAAAAGTGAGTAAATGCAAAAAGGAAAAGTTGATGTGAGTAAGAATTATTTTGTGTGGGTAGATATTTTTGGCATTTGGGGGTTGAGGTTAAGTGGGTATTTTGTACTCAAATGTCATCTTTTTGCCTTTTCCATACACGACATTTCCAGAATTTACACATCTTTATTTATCTGATCTGTTTATCTGTCTGTATATATAGATACAGATACACACATACACACACACACACACACACACACACACACACACACACACACACACACACACACACACACACACACACACACACACACACCATTTTCAATTGTTGCAATAATTGCAGAAATGCAATTTTATAGGACTGGTGTTCTTTTTTTGGCTTTTCCCGGTTAGGGGTCGCCACAGTGGAACTCCGATCCGCTAATGATTGGCAATAGTTTTTTTCTTACAGTGCCGAGGTGCCAGCTCGACGCCCAACCTTCAACGAAGGCATGCCCTACACATGTCTTTCGAACGCCACTCGACCATGGGGAGGACATGCAGACTCCACACAGAAGGCGCTCCAGTCGAAAATCGAACGGGAGAACCTCTTGCTGTGAGGTGACAACGCTACCGCTGCACCACCGCGGCTCTGCAATTTTATAGGACTGGTGCTATTTTAAAACATCTTGTGTACATAGCTATGCTGCAGAAGTTAGGTAGATACAGATGTCCTTGTCTGAATCATATTGTTTCTCAGAGATGCTTAGGAAAAGTTTGTGCGTGTGTGGGTGTGTGTCTTCTTCCCCACTTCCGTTGCTAACTCAGATGTTAGTTGCTTTGTGGCAGATGTTAGTACTCATTTGCTAGTACTGTCACTTGTCTTGCTTCAAACAATGCCACTCCCTGTTCACATCACTGTTACTCGTTGTTGTTGCCAGCATCTGTGCCCCATAGCTTGTGCCACCACCTTCTCAGCTGTATCTCATCTCTTTTCTTCTTCATCCTTTATCAGGTGTGTCACCTTCTTGGTTGCCATCTGTCACTGTCACAAGCTGCAACACTATCCTTTTAAAATACTTGAACTTTGCTCCTGTCAGTGCTAACTACCACATGAGTCACCTGTCCATTGTCACCCATTTCACTGCATCTTACTGTCTACCACTACTCCCTTCATCATCAACTGCATTCTAATGTCATTTAGAAAATGTATTTATCCTATTATTGGTGTTCCTGGCTTTATTGCCACTTATTCACTTACTGAGCCACATTATCTATTACCAGATGTCACCCTGGTCTTTTTGATCTCTTAATAACTGCATGATTAACTGCTGCATTCCTGCTTTGTTCGTGTTATCGACCATCACTACTATCTATTCCCATCCTAACTGCATTTTTGCCTCAGTAATATCAACAGCTACATCACAGCTTCTTTTCTCACATGTTTGTGTTATTGTCTGACCAGAGGATTTCTTCATTGTAAGCCAGGAAGGACAGATTGTAGTGAAGCTGGGAAATTCTAATACTAGAGATTATCTTCAAAGACAGGGAAGGTCCAAAAATGACAGCAAGTTAAGTCAACACTTCAAAGGAGAACATGATGAATAAGGAATTGGTTCTTCTTCTAATCCCATTTCTGCTTACAGGAAGAAAAAAAATCTTACTAAGACTACCAGTTAATAACTATTTCATACCAAAAGTATCTTGTGCTGCTTAAAGTCCCGTGTTTGATCCAATCCAAAGCAGACTGTCTTATATAAGTGACAGTTCACTCTAGAGCACTTTTATCAAGTTTGGTTAAACAGCAAAGGTTTCAGCTTGTATGTCTGGATTAGTTAAAAAATGTCCTACTTCGGACAGGCACCTGAGCGTGTGTTATCTGAAAAGGACATGAAGTATTTAGGGGGGTCTATTAATTGCCAGTCATGGGCACGCTTTTTGCTACTGTCCTACATAACATGTTAGTATCTGGTGTTAGCAGTGGTCACAGTACATATAATTGGCATTATGATAGGTGCCAAAACTTAGAATGTTCCAGTAAGTTCAAGGATCTTCTGCTATTGAGATTGGTGTTGCCATTGTGTATTGCTGTATGCAAAGTTGGGAACACTTGCGGATTATGTAAAGTGATATCTTTGTCTTTGAGGGCTCAAGCAGCGGGTCTTTATCCAACTTGAATAGAAAACCTATCTCTGTAGAATTGATTTTTGACTCCATTGATTTACTTGTGTCTTTCTTCTGATTAAACTTGTCTTTATTTAGTTATGTGAGGATTTTTTATGAAGCCAAAATGTACCATGAAATGGTTAAAGGCATTTATGTTTGCAGTATTTTGTTAAGATGTTAAAATTGATTCTGCCTCAGAATGGCAGGGTATCCATCTTTGTATGGTTATATGTAATTTCATTTTTTTTCGAGGTTTCTTCATGCAGTACACTCTAATCCTTGTTTTGCCATGCCTTTAACTTCATTTATTTCATCAGTTGGTAAGAATCATAGTATCATAAATTAGTTCATGCTAGGAAACTGCCCTTTGATCCTTTTTAATTACCTTGTATCATTTTGTCTTAGTTGAAAATTCATAAATAGACTTTTGTGGCTCCCATCTCACTCCATCAAGAGGCAGTGACTAAACTGGGCAAGAAGCCAACAAGTTTCATCATGTAGTCCTCTCTTTGATTCCTTCAGTCTGTGTTTTGCTACTGTACGACTCTGAGCAAGTTGCATTCGTAGATTCATAGGTGACTACAAAGTAATTAACTGGGTAGATCATTTATTCTTCTGCCTCTGCAATCCCCACTACTTGCTACCCCTTTCCATGAGGGTTTATGGGATAAAGCCAGGTATGTATATGTGGAGACCCATCTCGCGATGTTTGGTTCTCATAATCTGAGTTGTATATTTGGGAATTTAGACTGCACGTGTCCATATTATATCCATATTGATGTGATATGAAGAGCTGAGGGGTTATGTATTTGATGGATATTACTGGCTTCCTACAGTAATGTAATGGTCTAAAAACTTTTTTTTTTTTTTTTATTCTCATTTGAAAAGTTGAGGGGATGAGATGCTAGTTTGTAGGAACAGCACATGGTTCAGGTTGAGCTAGCAGCACCTCTGTCTGCTAGTAGTTCAGCTATGGCTTCAGGGGTAAGATAAGTAGAGCCATTGTTCATTGACTCCTTACAACACTGGGCAGTGTTTCTAAGGTTCACGATGTAGTTTAAGATGGACTTAATGGCCTTTAATAGAGGAGGCAATTTTGAACTCATACTTGGCCTTCAAAGATCTGATTTTTAGTTTTAGGCTCTTTGTGTAATTTATTCAGTTTAATTTTGAGATGTGGGGTTTTCAGTTTGTTATTAGGGGAGACAGTTTTTCCCCGTCATGTTACAGTGCTTGTTTTTATGCTAGGATCCCCCAAAGGGCTTATTCCTAAATTCTCAGGTACTGTATTTCTTATGGAATGGGTCCAAAGTCTTAATGCAATTATTAGGGTGAGATTACCATAAGTTCAACATGTTTGCTGTTGGGTATTCAAGGAGCAGAGGAGGGATCTTAAAACTCTTCAGTTCATCATATAGTTGGGAGAGCAAGTTTACCTTAAAGAACTCTCTAAAAGTGGTATGGTTTGCGAGTGTTTTGGGCTGGGTTCTAATAGTGAGGACCATTGCATGGTCAAAACTAACCAAGAAGGGTATAATTCTAGAGCGTAATTGTGCAATGCTTGTAATGATCAGAAAGCAATATATTTTGAACCTTTTGTAAGGAAACATACAGTCTGGTTAAGTGAGTTTGTATTAATCAAGTCTAGGAAGTACTGAGCGTATTGATTAGTAGTAGTGTCAGTATCCCAGTTAATTGCTAGACAACTGAAATGTAATAGTTAGTGTTCAGCAGGGAGCTCCAGCTTATTTAGATGTGTTGTGGATTGTGTGTGACATAGTAGTTGGCCAGGAAGTGGTAAGAGGTCTTGTTTGTAGTTGCTAGGATTTAAAGGAGTCTGTGGTTATTATCCAGTTATATAAGTCTACTGGTAAGAGTCATATATAAGATACACTGTTACGTATTGTAGAAGTGCCCATAGTTGAGGATCTGAATGTAATGAGCATTGAACCCTGGTAAGGAAGGTGTGCATACCTCTGAACTGTCCCGATTTTTGGCTCATATTTTTGGTCTGTTCCTCATAAATAATGACAGTCGTTTGAGTTTCAGACTAAATACCCCCAAGAAAGTGCATGCTAAAGCAAAACCTTTTATTCTAGCAACTTTCTAAGTTTACAAGAACAATATTTAAAATTAGTTTCGGTTTTTAATCTTTTGCCCCCTCCCATTATTTTTAGCTTTGTCCATATTTCTTGTCCCAAGAGTTTGAGAGCGATGAAGGTGTGTTACTGTTGCACTGGAACCAATGCTTCAGGAATGATGCAGCTCTACATATTTTATAGGGTTAAGTAAGTCTTCTAAGGATGGCACTTTCTTAATTAGTTTTCTATTATTGAGCATTTCCATGATTATACTGTCTTGGTTTGTTATAAACCAGTTGGTAGGTGGACCGGGTTTACTTTGAGAAAAAAAGGCACTAAGGAGGTAGAAAAAATCCTGGCTGATATACACAAGCCTGGAGGTGAAAGGTGTAGATCTTGTTTTTCTTCATGTAATGCAATGATGTGTGTTATTCACACTCACAAGAACAATGACCAAACCTTAGATATGTCTGTGGTGAAGAGTCTTGAGCCCCTATACACCCGCCATATCCTGGCTCGTGAGAGACAGCTCACCTTCACCCAATTTTTGCAGGCCTGGTGGGTGGTTATTTGTGTGTCTCACTATGGAGCCATCAATGGCTAAGAGATTTCCTTGTGTTTTGATTGGTTCACTGTGCCATAAGGGTTCAGATGGCCTGGTTTGGTGACTCCTAAGTATGGTTTGTGTAAGTGCTGATACAGGTGAAGTATGTACGCTTGCATTATGCTGTTGAGGAGTTTGATATTCAGATTTGTGCCCCAGATTCCTTTGAGGCTTGGAAAAATAATTTTAAATACCTCTGCATACGAAGGGATTTTAGGTCTGTGGCATGCAGTTGTAAGGTGGGCGTGGGCATTGATAACTTCCTGAGTGTTGAGTGTATGCTTAGTTGAGAGGATAGCTTCCAGCTTTAATAGGTGTTTGCACTTCTCGCATGTGGACTGTAGTAAAGGTAAAAGTTAATGGTTGTCAGTGAGCATTAAGCAGTTAGAATACTGCCTTAAGGTATGTAATCCGTACAGGTTGACAACAGAGGGTGAGGAAGTGGTCTATAGACCCATGCATGATCTTAGAATAATATGAGTTGATAGTGTCTGGTATACATTAGGCTGACTAGGGTGTTTAACTATATTGGTTAAGTTAGTACCTAGCAAAGAGTTTAGCAGAGTATAAAAGGTAACGTGCACATGTAAGATGTACTCCAGTCCCTCCCTGTAACAGCAAGGCTGTACTTGGCACTGCCTGTTTAGATCAGGGAGGGGGGGTTGCAGTGTTGAGAGAAGGAGTGAGATACTGCTTGGTATAACGAAGAGGCCTTTAGCTAAGCTAGGTGGTGAGGGAAGCAACTAGGTGCAGCAGTTTGCCCTTAACAAGCTTGAGGCTGTGATTGAGTAACTGTGCAACACTAAGCTGAGAAGATGGGTTTTGTGTGTGTGTGTGTGTGTGTGTGTGTGTGTGTGTGTGTGTGTGTGTGTGTGTGTGTGTGTGTGTGTGTGTGTGTGTTTGTAGGGGGGATAAAATTAGGACACTAAGGCTATAGTTTTGGTTCCAGTGACTTGTTGGTATACAAAACTGAGCAATATATGGCAAGTGTGAACAAAATTGCAAGTAGTCAGAGAAGAACTTACAGCAAAGCCAGCAGTGATTAAATTCCTATATCAGTAATATTATCTTTTCTCATAAGGCAGCTGCTACAGCAGGGTTCTCAAATGGCCTACAAACACTGTGCCAATTAAGCTGTGTTCAGATTAGCAAATACAGTAAAAACAGTAAGTTCCATTATTTTTAGATGTAAAGTGGTAAGGAAATTAAAGTAATCACTTGCCTGATGTTTTAGGGAACAGTTTGTGCAGCTCAGAGCACCAAGCCAAAAGGAGCATAGTATTTTTGGATTACACCTGAAAAGATGCACTTGCATACTTCTTGGCTACAAAGAATTTTGCAGAATGTCCTTGATTTTGCCTCATATTTGTTGTCTCCCCCCACAAAAAAAATTGATTTTCTGATAAATCCATGAAGATTACAGTTGGTCATTAAGGCAGTTGTTAGTTTCATATTTTCTGTTGTTCAGAAAATGCATGTGGCTGCAAAACCTGTTGTAAACATACTTTTTAAGGGGATTACAGTGATATTAAAAAATGCCTTAGATCTTGCCCTTTGTCCCCTTTTATTTTTTGAATTTGTCTACATTTGAACAAAGAAGTTGAGAAGTATAGGCACTTGCTAGGTAAGATTATCTGGTCAACAAATGAATGCAATCAAAAGAATAATTAACTGAATAAATAAACAAATACATTGATAGAAATTTTGATTTTGTAAGGGTGTTAATGTCACAGTTACAGGCACCCCTTCTTCATTCATGTCCATTTTGGCCATAAGTATCACCTTTCCTGCCATTCCATGCATGTGCTGCATGTAGTAGAAACAGAGGGCTAAGGCTGTGCGCTGTAGATCTTGTGGTACAGTGATCAAGTCCCTTACCCCTAATTTGCCTACTGAGTGACCTTGAGCAAGTCACTTAACAAGACATTGTTCCTGGGTTGTCAGTGAACAGGGAGTGTGTCCAGTGTGCCTACATGTATTAGTAGTAATATATCACGGCACAATCGTATTTTTGCATATGTGCATGAGTGTTCCTTTGGGTGCGCTGTTATAGCAGATTGAGTAAACAAAAGCCTCTCTAGCTTTATGTAGCTATAATTGCAGTTTATGAAGTAACACTATCAGTAAGAGCAGAATAAACTGATAACAAGGTTGATAATATTGGGAGAGAAAGACAATAAAACCACATGACTCCACTGGCAAATGCATGATTGTGTGCATAATGACAACAAAGGCATAGAATACTGTTTGTGAAATAAAAACTGTTTGAGACGTCTATGAGAGAAAAACATATTTGCACATTTTATCTAATGCTTGCCAAAAAGCTGCTTCAAAGACATAACAATCAAAAGAGGCAGCTGTGAGATATGTTACCAAACTGCAGCAATACACAGTTGAATAATGTACAGTTAATAGCATTACTTTTTGTGACTGAAAAATGTGCAGTTACAAGAATGATTTTATTGTGCTAAGATGTCACATATTACCAGTCAATGTTGGTTCAAATAAAGCAACTGTAGAAAATGGCATAAAAAGTGTGATCTTGGATGAATAAGAAGGTAGACGTGTTGTAAGATGCATACAAGTGGTAAACTCAGAATGCCATAACTGACAGGTCAGTGTGCTGGTTGGAGTTTTTACCTCACAGATATAGGGTACAGTGTTTGACTCTCACCTTTGAGGGAAACTAGCTATGCTTAAAATGACCATAAGGGCAGCTTGCCAGTAAACCTAAGGGGAGGATGAAGTGTGGAGAACATGGAAGGTGATGCATTATCTGGAAAAGAAAAGTACTTTTAGAAATATTGACGATGACCCCAGAATCATATGGTTACCCAAGGGGTGACACTGAGAATGACAATGGATACAGGGGTAGCATCATACCTCTCAACTGTCCATATTTTTGCATAATGTCCAGATTTTTGCCTCATATTTTTGATCTGTTTCTTCAAAAATTGTGTTTTTTGAGCAAATAATTGGGAAATCATTGAAGACTGAAGTCAGAAAATAATGACAGCAATTTGAATTTTAAACTTTATATCCTTTATAAAATTCATGTTAATGCAAAACCTGTTATGCTATCAACTTTCTAAGTTTGTAACACCAATATCTAAAAACTGTCCCTATTTTTGGTCATTCCCCCATTATTTATAGCTTTGTCTAGATTTCTTGCTGTAAGAGGTTGAGAGGTATGGGTAGCATCAACTACAATTCCAGTTGTTGAGTGTAAGAAGCATTTTAAGACCGTCCACTTAAAAGAATAAAAACTTGCGTGAGCAAAGAAGTGGCCTTTGAATATAAAATTAGTGGACCACTGATGTATCATGGTTAAATCTAGACATTAGTTTTGTACAATGTACCAGTGATATAGACTGGTCAAACCTAGATGTTAGGAGTGGTCATTCTGTGGCATAGAGGGACAAGTGCCTGACCTTGACAGCATGGCCTGAGCTTGATTAGTAGCGTAGACACCACAGACATGATCCTGTGTGAATAGGAATGAGTATTCATTTCCATTTCACCCATCCTGCTAGCATGGCAGAAGTCTGGTCTGGTCTGCTGCAGTGCTGACACTCCCCCCTTTAAAACTGGAGTACATTGGGCAGCCCACAGGGTTGGGATGCGTGTATAACTCTGCCAAACTGTGATTGGCAAAAACCTTTTGGTGGAGTGCACGTGCAGGAGTGTGCATGATAAGATGTAGGGGAAGGCGTAACAGGCCATCAAGCAAATGAGCACACCTGTCAGTTGTCATCTCCTGGGAGAGACATCATTCTAGGAAAAATGAATGGGAGGTTGATCATGAGAGGGCTGATGATCAACAGGTAGTAGGGATAAAACTCGCACACAAAAATAAATAAATTGTCTATGATAGCCTTGTTTGTAACAGTGTAAGGGCAACATTTTATAGCGGAGAACGGTTATGCTAAATCAGAGCTGTATTAGTATTCTATTACAGTGATTGATGAATTACTACTAAGTGACAGAAGTGGTGTTACAGTACAAAAAAAAAATCTATCAGCAAATACAAAACAAACGAGGACAACTGAAAAGCAATTATCTTCTTCTTTCGGCTGCTCCCATTAGGGGTCACCACAGTGGACCATCTGTTTCCATTTCTTCCTGTCCTCTGCATTTTGCTCTGTCACACCAACCACCTGCTTGTCCTCTCTCACCACATCCATAAACCTTATCTTAGGCCTTCCTCTTTTCCTGTTACCTGGTAGCTTCATCCTTAGCATCTTTTTCCCAATATACTCAGCATCCTTCCTTAGCACATGTCCAAACCAACGTAATCTTGCCTCTCTGGCTTTGTCTCCAAACCTTCCAACCTGGGTGACCCTCTAATATACGTATTCCTAATCCGGTCCACCCTCATCACACCCAGTGCAAATCTTAACATCTTTAACTCTGCCACATCCAGCTCTAACTCCTGCCTTTTTGTCAATGCCACTGTCTCCAACCCGTATAACATAGCTGGTCTCACTGCCTTCTTGTAGACCTTCCCTTTCACTCTTACTGGTACTCGCCTGTCACAAATCACTCCTGACACTCTTTTCCACCCACTCCATCCTGCCTGCACTCTCTTCTTCACCTCTCTTCCACACTCACCGTTACTCTGAACTATTGATCCCAAGTATTTAAACTCATCCACCTTCGCCACGTCTACTCCTTGCATCCTCACCATTCCTCTATCCTCCCTCTCATTAGCGCACATATATTCTGTCTTAGTCCTGCTGACCTTCATTCCTCTTCTTTCTAGAGCATATCTCCATCTCTCCAGGGTCTCCTCCACTTGTTCCCTACTCTCACTACAGATCACAATGTCTTCTGCAAACATCATAGTCCACGGGGACTCCCGTCTGATTTCGTCTGTCACCATTGCAAATAAGAAAGGGCTCAGAGCTGATCCTTGATGTAATCCCACCTCGAACTTGAACGCATCCGTCACTCCACCGCAGACCTCACCGCTGTCACACTACCCTCGTACATATCCTGTACCACTCTTACATACTTCTCTGACACTCCCGACTTTCTCATACAATACCACAGCTCCTCTCTAGGCACCCTGTCATATGCTTTCTCTAAGTCTACAAAAACACAGTGCAACTCCTGACCTTCTCGGTACTTCTCCATCAACACTCTCAAAGCAAACATCGCATCTGTAGTGCTCTTTCCCGGCATGAAACCATACTGCTGATCACTAATCATCACATCCCTTCTTAAACTACTTCCACTACTTTTTCCAATAACTTCATGCTGTGACTGATCAGTTTAATCCCTCTGTAGTTACTACAGCTCTGCACATCACCCTTATTCTTACAAATCAGTACCAAAACACTTTTTTTCTCCATTCCTCAGGCATCCTCTCACTTTCCAAAATTTCATTAAACAGTCTGGTTAAAAACTCCACTGCCATTTCACCTAAACACCTCTCCATGCTTCCACAGGTATTTCGTCTGGACCAACAGCCTTTCCATTCTTCATCCTCTTCATAGCTGTCCTTACTTCCTCTTTGCTAATCCATTGCACTTCATGATTCACTATCCCCACATCATCCAACCTTCTCTCCCTCTCATTCTCTTCATTCATCAACCCCTCAAAGTACTCTTTCCATCTGCTCAACACACTCTCCTCGCTTGTAAGTATGTTTCCCTCATTATCCTTTATCACCTTTACCTGCTGCACATCTTTCTTTGCTCAGTCCCTCTGTCTAGCCAATAAGTACAGGTCCTTTTTTCCCTCCTTAGTGTCCAACCTTTCGTACAACTCTTCAATATGCCTTATCCTTAGCCTTCGCCACCTCTCTTTGCCATGCACCTCATCTCCTTATACTCCTGTCTACTTTCTTCATCTCCCTGACAATCCCACTTCTTGTTTGCCAACCTCTTTCTCTGTATACTCTCCTGTACTTCCTCATTCCACTACCATGTCTCCTTGTCGTCCTTCCTCTGTCCAGATGTCATACCAAGCACCTTTCTAGCTGTCTCCGTTAGTAGCTCTGCTGTAGTTACCCAGCTACTGAAAAGCAATAATAACAAGGCATTATTACAGTAAAATTGCAATCTCAAATTTCAGAAGGCTTATCCATACTATAGGCCATCAAGACTGTGAGAAAGAATTGCAGAAAATGTAAAGTGTAACATTGACCAGTGAAGAGTGGGGTGAGTTGTCCAAAGCCACCATGCCAATGTTATGGAAAGGCAAGACAGGAACTAATAGTACCTGGTACTATGTCTGGCAATCAACACAGAGGAGTAAGACTCTCTGGCATGCCAGTGAGATGCTTCATAATCAAGGGTACAAGGTTTGATTCCTTCCACCTCCTTTTACCCACTGTATGACTCTAAGCAAGTTATTTAACTAGTCAGTACTTCTGAGTTGCCCCTGGAAAGGGACATGTGATGGACGAGCTTACCTGGTTAACAAATAGAGTAAAATAAAATATTAACTGTGTTACATGTCAGGCAGTGTGCTAGTGTACTGAGGGCATTTCTGTATCCTTGGTATAGGAAGAGAGAACACTAAGCAAAATCAGATGGAAGCATCTTCTGGCAGTTTTTTATTCAATACTTGTAAAGACTAATTTTAGTACATCATCTTTTCCTTGGTATGATGCATGTACTGACCATTTGGCAAAAGGTGATGAACTGAGCATCCACTGGCATTCCTAGTAAGCATTGCTACATTGATGTAGTCCTATTGACAAGCAGAAATAAAGATCACTTTGTTTATGGATGGTTTCAGACAAGTTTTTCTCTGATTCCTGGATTGCAGAGGTCCTTCACTTTCATGGGATCACTGATAAAAGCTGAACATAGTAACTGAAAAGGGTCCTGGGACCAGTTCAGTTATGCAGTACACAATAAATAAGTAAGTAAACAGTTAAGTCCATGCCAACATAAATACAGACCCTAACTTGTTCAGCTATTACTTTTATGGAAGTAATTCACACTGGTAGTGGACCCACTACCATTTAAAGTCTTATTTTTAATCCAAGTAAAGGTGTGTCATTTATAAGTGCAGTACATCGTGGACAGTGCTGATCATAGTATCCCATTCCATGCTACTGAATGTAGTAAAAACAAAATGGAAACTCCAGCAAAGCTAGAACTTCCACTGAGAGACCTCCCAAACCTCTTGTATCAGAGGCACATGGGATATATGCAAATGACCCTTATGAACATCAGGTGTTTCAGCTAATTGGCGATTCTGAATGCCCATGACTTGTTTCGTCGTTTTAATGGACAATTTCAGACCAATAAAGCCAAACCTCACTAGCTGTGGATAGGCATATTTCGGCCTTGTTATGATGTTCATAAGGGTCATTTGCATATATCCCATGTGCCTCTGATACAAGAGGTTTGGGAGGTCACTCAGTGGAAGTTCTAGCTTTGGTGGAGTTTTCATTTTGTTTTTATTGATTGTTTTTTCAGTGACCTTCTCACTTATTGTTTTAATATGCTACTGAATTTAAACGAAAACAGTATCATGGGATCATTAAAGGAGAACCACACCCAGAGACTCATAAAGCATGTTTATTTCATCATGGCTTGGTATTTCCTACATTTTAGCACCACTCTGGGACTATTTACAGGTTTTTAAATATTTTTATACGGAATTTCTGAGACTGACCACATGGTGTCTGGCATCTTGAAATAATGCTGATTATTTAGTCTGTCCCGTAATGCAGTGCTTGTCTGTAAAAAAATTATGTCTTGCATGCCTATTTCTTCCTAAAGCTCCTGTCACTGCATTGATTTTACATGCATACATGTCTTTCAGTCAGTTAGTTTTAAGTAACATTTCATGCCATTCAGTAACTACTTAAAACACAAACTGTGCAAATGCCACAGAACAGACTTTCAAAGTGTTTTTACTGCTACTTCTTTTTAGAATGACTAAACTGCAGTGTTTTGTGAAGCCTGACTTGTACTACTTTGACTCGTCTCCCAACCCCCTTCACACCTAACTTCCCTAGCTGTCAAAGTGCTTAGACTAATTTGAAATATTACCACCTGTGATTGACAGCCCACAGCAGGAGACTTGACTCATGTACAGTTTCCATGTTCTAGCCTTTACTTTCTGTATGGGTAGGAGAAGGATCAGGGAGCTGTGACATCACAGAATGGGTGGGTTTTAAGAAGGTCATGGAGATGTCGGTTTGAGGAAGGAATTGGCCAGAAAACTACCTGTAGTCATTGGTGTTGATGACATCAGTGAATTGGAGAGACTACAGCAAGCTTTACCAGGGCGGGACAAAAGCTTTTTGAAAGTGAAACCACCACAGTAAAGTAAGGTAATGTTCTAGTGTAGAGAAACAGTTGATTTAAAATATTTTAAATGCCGTATTGTTGTTTATTCATAGCAGGGACAGTAAATAGGGAGAAAAAGGACAGGAAGTTGAGCATTTAATAATAGAACCTCATTGTTGTCCTTTAATATGCGGTCATGTTTAGCATATGAGAACAGTCATGTACAAGGGATTCACTAGACATGTATTTTACCAGTATAATTTCAAAAATTTCCAGTAATAAATGCCATTGTCCTTAGGGAAACCAGAGGTTATCCTGCACTGTACACTTTGATAGCTAAAATGTGTTGGTTTATTGTACCTCAACATTTTAGTCTAGGAAGGATCAGTTTTATATTTATATTATGGAAACACTGTGGAACCTAGGTGGAAATTCCACCCATGTTATTTATTGTTGTAGGAGGTTGTGCACAAGGGGCATTTGGGAATGGTAATAAAAGTTTTTTCTTCATATATTTATATGGTGGTTGGATATTAGAGTGTAAGATGAGAAATGGTATGAGGGGCACCACGTCACATACCTTTACACATCTTGAGAAGTGGCAGTTGACTGAATCAAACTCCAGCACTACACAGTAATGCTTGTTAAACTGCCACACATTTTACCCATATAAACTTCCCGAATTGTGCAGTCCCTGAATGCTTTTACATGTATGCACTACACTGTGCAGTCCCTGAATGCTTTTACATGTATGCACTACACTGTGCAGTCCTTGAATGCTTTTACATTTTTGCACTATACTACAATGTTGTAATAGTGTGACTGTTTTTTTTTTTTACTGCTAAGAATGACACCTATTCTTTGTGCAGGTGTAGGTGGGGTCTAGGTTAACAGTTCTGTCATCCTTGAGTGACATCATCGATGGTTTGTAGTGTTAGTATTGGCTGGTGTACTCCACATACAGTGGCTTAAAATCAATAAATGTCACTGTTTTGTCACTGTTATATAAATGCAACTTCCTGCCCATTAGCAATGTTTTGCTTTTCAGTTACTGTGACTGCTGTATGTATGTTGGGGAGCTGACTGTCTGTCATGATTTCTGTGCACATTTGTCAGATAAATATGCTGCTGCATTTATAGGTTCATATGTGTGTACTAGGCTAATGGCCCTGGAGCCTTTTACAAGCCTAGCACATTGGATTACCCGGGCATTGTGCCACCCGATCTTGGTTCCCAGAGCCTTTGTCGAGTAGAGCCACAGGAGTGATCCCCGGGGTGAATTTTCTGTTTCCCATCCACTCATCAAGATTTGTCTTGAAGAGGGCCAGTGAGGTGCTCCACTTGGCATGTATGGGAAGCCTATTCCATAGCATGAGCAGTCCCTGGGTTATGAAGCTGTCCCTCCAGCTTGTTCTGTTGATTGTGGTAATGAGATTGAGGTCTCTGGAGTGTGTAGTGCGGAGGGAGTGGGATTTCTTTAGATGTAGCATTTCTAACAGAGCAGGGTCAGACATGGCTTTGTAAGTCAAGTAGAGATCACCTCTAAGTAGGTGATATGAGACAGGGAATAGTTGGGGTTTTTTGAGTCTGTCCATATAGGACAAGTGTTTAAGGCCTAGTATCCTCTTTGTGAGGTACTTTTGCGGCCTCTCCAGTTGCTGCAAGTGTCTAATGAGGTACATGCCAAATGGGGCATTGTACACAATTGGCCTAATGAGGGAAGAGTACAGGGTGACAATGACTTCTTTCTTCCTGGATGCAAAACCCTTAGTAATGAGATGTGCCACATAGAAGGACTTTCTGACCACAGTAGCAATGTGGTGGTCAAAAGAGAGGTTGCTGTCAACCTGTGTTCCTAGATCTCTTATGACGTCTTCTGTGTTCAGTGGACTACCATCGATGTGATAATTCATGTGAACCAGGTTTGTCCCAAAGGGGATGACACATTTCTTGGCATTGATGGTTCTGACACCAGTCGTTGGTCTCAGTGAGGCCTTTCTGTAGACTACATTTCTAATTTCTTATTTCTTTCAGACTACAGAGGGCAGGGTTGACCATTAATCCCAGCAGATGTCAGGTGGGTATGGCAGAGGTCTCCTACCTGGGACATAGAGTGGGGAGTGGTAAGACCAGGCCAGAACATGCCAAAACGGAAGACATTCAGGCATGGCCTGCACCTGCTACCAAAAAGCAGATGAGGGCATTCTTAGGAATGGCAGGGTACTACAGAAAGTTCGTCCCCAGTTATAGTACCATAGCTGCTCCCCTCACAGACCTGACAAGGAAGAACAGAGCCAGCCAGCAAAATGCCAAGTTACTAAGATGGAACCTAGGTTGCAAGCATATGATATGTCAGTGCAGAACCGCAGTAGGATTAGCAGTCCCAACGCAGATGGGCTCTCAAGACAGGGAATGGGGTAAGGTATACTCAGATAGCTATAACCCTCTCAAGCAACGTTTCTCAGGGGTCACTTGAAAAACTAGCTTGAGTTCTCCAAGGGTGGGGGTGGGGCGGTGAAGGTAGGTGAAGGCTGCCAGCCTAGCCAGATAGAATTCTGTGGATAATTCTGTCATTTGTAAATATTAATGGAAGCCACAGGCTTGTTCTCTTAAATGTGAAAAGACTGCATTGGATGTTGAACTGCAAAAATGTAACAGCAGTGCACTCTGCTGTAAGAAAGCTAAGTCAAGCATTCTATGACTGTCTTTGATGTCAAAATTCGGAGTCGATACATTTGGATGAAGGAATTCTGCCTATTGTTTTAAGACCAGAGTTAGTGGCTAGAATTTGTATGTATAAATATCCTTTATTGCTCTGGTTTCTGACCAGGTGTAAAGAATGTAAATGTAGTTTCTGTTAGCCTGGGAACACTAGAGAAGTATGAAGAATGATGTCATGTGAAGCAGCTCTGTGTTATCAATTTAAAGAGAGAATCAGAGAGCTCAGAGCATTTGTCTTGAGGACATCCAACATCACCAGCACTGTCTTCCTCTATATGTAAGTTTATTTTTTTAGAACTGTGTTTTCTCTTAGATAAAGCTAGGGAAAAAGAAGATTTGACAAGTTTGTTTTTCTGTGATGTCAGAACTTTTCTACAGTATTATTTTAAGTGTTTCTCTGTGATCTCTAAACTATTGACTAGCACTGTGTAGTAAGAAATATTGTCTTGTGTTTTTATTATTAACTATTTTTAAACCTTTCAACTGTGGCTGTTTTGTGTAGAGATAATTTAAGCTCTTAAGAGTACTTGCATGTCTCTGGTAAAACTGTACAAAGTCACTCCAATAACTTTAGCCCTGGGCTACACTACCTATTTGGATAATAATATTGCACAGTAATAATTGGACACCCTTTAGCAAGGGCCTTTTTAATAGCTGACAGGAGTAGGTGGTGGCAGGTCGGTACTACCTTGTAATCTGAGCTGTAGGGGGTATAGCTGGAGAACCTGTGCCAGCCTTCCCCAGGAGTGTGTGTGTGTGTGTGTGTGTGTGTGTGTGTGTGTGTGTGTGTGTGTGTGTGTGTGTGTGTGTGTGTGTGTGTGTGTGTGTGTGTGTGTGTGTGTGTGTGTGTGTGTGTGTGTGTGTGTGTGTGTGTGTGTGTGTGAGCTACTTGGGCAGGGACACAAAGCACTGGTAGTACAGAGAGGGTACAAGAGGTTTTGGCTTGCCTACTCGGCTGGAATCTTAACCCTGTAGCTGTGCCAGTGGGGAGTCTTATTGGGGTCCTGGAGAGAAAGGGAGAAACCAGCCCTAGACTGACTGTGATCTCTGTGCGCTCTTAAGGGAAATTGTACTTTACTGTGTGTGTATTTATTATCCTTTCCCTATATGGACGCTCCTCGCTGGTGTTAGTGGTGAGGATTGGGGCTCCTTGATTGCTGGGCCAGTGCCACGGGCGTCACAAATTAATTGGCAATTTTGCAAAATAAAATGAGTTGCAAAGTTGTTAGTGTCGCTGTGGTTTGTTGACTCACTCTAATGATAACTTTAATAATTTTAACTCTTTTATTTATTGAGTGTGTGTGTGTGTGTGTGTGTGTGTGTGTGTGTGTGTGTGTGTGTGGTTTTACTTTGGTTGCTGGAGCTAGGATAATTTGTATAAAGGTCATCATTCTCAATGACAGGAGTGTGTTTACATTGGGGGTAGGGAGTGATCTGGTGTGCCTTGGGTGGGGTTTGCTTCTGCACATCCTATGGGTTACTCTTCTCCATAATTGTCTTTTTTTCATCCTTGCAGATTGTTGGCTATGTGATTATAGAACTAGTATACCTGCATTCCCCCACTTGAAGGACACAATGCATTTTTTCAGAGTCACTCGTATTTTTGAAAGGTTGATTGTTTAACTCGTTCAATTTGTTGCCATATATTTATGGGTTAGCTTTTCCTAGAGAAACCAATGTCTTTATATTCATTTTGCAGGACTTTTCACAGTCTGGGAGTTATTAATAGTGGTGTATGCATGCCAGTACCACAGATGACCAGAAATCTGTCTTCTAATGTCCCAGCAGTTTGCCCCCAGACAAGGAATCCACATCTGTAGACAACCTCAGAAAGTGTGTTTGAGTTATCCACTCTGACACTGAGAGCATTTAAGTATCCGTTTCAGGGATGGTCTTCCAAAGGGAGATCTTATGTAAAGTACAGGATGCAGTGGAGATAATATTCAAAGGTCCAGAGAGACACACTCAAGACACAGACCTGAGCTGCTGCCTTTGTTGGCTTCTTGGTCAGCATAGTCCTCCTCAGGCTGTTGGAGAAGCAGATTCTGAGATAACTATATACCAGCAAGATAACTATATGCCAGCACTCTTGCCTTACACCCATCACTGAAGACACTAAAGTGTCTATTCTGTTATCATGGTTAAGGGTCCCTGCCTTTTGGACCCAAATACCCTCAAAGCCAGGATGGGAAAGAGCCAGACTCTTCTGTTGGTATATAATGTCATTTCCCACAATGCAATGTAGCAAGATTCAGTGGAGTAAGCAGAGGCCTTGATTCGTACAGAAGCTACAGCCACAGCAGAAGAATTTTGCAAGGCCTCAGGATGACCTTCCTAAGGGGTTCACCAATGACATAGGGAAAATTGTATTTTTCTTGAAAATCTGTTATCTTAATTAGTTAAACAGCTGTACTGGCCTGCTTAAACTGATTTGGTGTTTGGAATTGTTGTTCATCACTACTCCTAATGTAAGGAGAACGCTAACTCAAACGGGTGTATGTGTTGCTCATTCCAGTAGAACTGCCTGTTTCTAACTAAAGAAAATGTGCGTGTTTGTTTTACACTGGGTCTGTGGCTCTTGTTTAGTTGAACGCACTGGAGGGTGGTAAAAACAACGGTAACTTACAAATATCAGCTGCTTGAAAGTGTACAATTAATATAGCCAGCTTAACGTTGTTATGGTGCTACTTCTCTATTAAATGTAAGTTTACAAATCTTATTTCTCTAGGTTCCTGACCCTAATCACCATAACCGCGGGAGTCCCAAGCTGTTACCCTTAAGCCAGGAAGAACGTTAACCGTGGTGCGAACGCACAAGCTGGTTCCTGACTTCAGTCCCAAGTTATTATAAGGGTAAAACTCTATACCCTTCTGCTAGTAGTGTCTTACCTCAAGGAAAGTGCTTACGGGCAGGCAACAGTACTGTAATTAAACCCAGCCTTAGACTGGATATATAACCCCTAGGCCAGAAAACTACCTGTAGTCATTGGTGTTGATGACATCAGTGAATTGGAGAGACTACAGCAAGCTTTACCAGGCGGGACAAAGCTTTGAAAGTGAAACCACCACAGTAAAGTAAGGTAATGTTCTAGTGTAGAGAAACAGTTGATTTAAAATATTTTAAATGCCGTATTGTTGTTTATTCATAGCAGGGACAGTAAATAGGGAGAAAAGGACAGGAAGTTGAGCATTTAATAATAGAACCTCATTGTTGTCCTTTAATATCACGGTCATGTTTAGCATATGAGAACAGTCATGTACAAAGGATTCACTAGACATGTATTTTACCAGTATAATTTCAAAAATTTCCAGTAATAAATGCCATTGTCCTTAGGAAACCAGAGGTTATCCTGCACTGTACACTTTGATAGCTAAAATGTGTTGGTTTATTGTACCTCAACATTTTAGTCTAGGAAGGATCAGTTTTATATTTATATTATGGAAACACTGTGGAACCTAGGTGGAAATTCCACCCATGTTATTTATTGTTGTAGGAGGTTGTGCACAAGGGCATTTGGGAATGGTAATAAAAGTTCTTTCTTCATATATTTATATGGTGGTTGGATATTAGAGTGTAAGATGAGAAATGGTATGAGGGGCACCACGTCACATACCTTTACACATCTTGAGAAGTGGCAGTTGACTGAATCAAACTCCAGCACTACACAGTAATGCTTGTTAAACTGCCACACATTTTACCTATATAAACTTCCCAATTGTGCAGTCCCTGAATGCTTTTACATGTATGCACTACACTGTGCAGTCCCTGAATGCTTTTACATGTATGCACTACACTGTGCAGTCCTTGAATGCTTTTACATTTTTGCACTATACTACAATGTTGTAATAGTGTGACTGTTTTACTGCTAAGAATGACACCTATTCTTTGTGCAGGTGTAGGTGGGGTCTAGGTTAACAGTTCTGTCATCCTTGAGTGACATCATCGATGGTTTGTAGTGTTAGTATTGGCTGGTGTACTCCACATACAGTGGCTTAAAATCAATAAATGTCACTGTTTTGTCACTGTTATATAAATGCAACTTCCTGCCCATTAGCAATGTTTTGCTTTTCAGTTACTGTGACTGCTGTATGTATGTTGGGGAGCTGACTGTCTGTCATGATTTCTGTGCACATTTGTCAGATAAATATGCTGCTGCATTTATAGGTTCATATGTGTGTACTAGGCTAATGGCCCTGGAGCCTTTACAAGCCTAGCACATTGGATTACCAGGCATTGTGCCACCCGATCTTGGTTCCCAGAGCCTTTGTCGAGTAGAGCCACAGGAGTGATCCCGGGTGAATTTTTCTGTTTCCATCCACTCATCAAGATTTGTCTTGAAGAGGGCCAGTGAGTGCTCCACTTGGCATGTATGGGAAGCCTATTCCATAGCATGAGCAGTCCCTGGGTTATGAAGCTGTCCCTCCAGCTTGTTCTGTTGATTGTGGTAATGAGATTGAGGTCTCTGGAGTGTGTAGTGCGGAGGGAGTGGGATTTCTTTAGATGTAGCATTTCTAACAGAGCAGGGTCAGACATGGCTTTGTAAGTCAAGTAGAGATCACCTCTAAGTAGGTGATATGAGACAGGGAATAGTTGGGGTTTTTTTAGTCTGTCCATATAGGACAAGTGTTTAAGGCCTAGTATCCTCTTTGTGAGGTACTTTTGCGGCCTCTCCAGTTGCTGCAAGTGTCTAATGAGGTACATGCCAAATGGGGCATTGTACACAATTGGCCTAATGAGGGAAGAGTACAGGGTGACAATGACTTCTTTCTTCCTGGATGCAAAACCCTTAGTAATGAGATGTGCCACATAGAAGGACTTTCTGACCACAGTAGCAATGTGGTGGTCAAAAGAGAGGTTGCTGTCAACCTGTGTTCCTAGATCTCTTATGACGTCTTCTGTGTTCAGTGGACTACCATCGATGTGATAATTCATGTGAACCAGGTTTGTCCCAAAGGGGATGACACATTTCTTGGCATTGAGCTTAAGGCCATGGTTCTGACACCAGTCGTTGGTCTCAGTGAGGCCTTTCTGTAGACTACATTTCTAATTTCTTATTTCTTTCAGACTACAGAGGGCAGGGTTGACCATTAATCCCAGCAGATGTCAGGTGGGTATGGCAGAGGTCTCCTACCTGGGACATAGAGTGGGGAGTGGTAAGACCAGGCCAGAACATGCCAAAACGGAAGACATTCAGGCATGGCCTGCACCTGCTACCAAAAAGCAGATGAGGGCATTCTTAGGAATGGCAGGGTACTACAGAAAGTTCGTCCCCAGTTATAGTACCATAGCTGCTCCCCTCACAGACCTGACAAGGAAGAACAGAGCCAGCCAGCAAAATGCCAAGTTACTAAGATGGAACCTAGGTTGCAAGCATATGATATGTCAGTGCAGAACCGCAGTAGGATTAGCAGTCCCAACGCAGATGGGCTCTCAAGACAGGGAATGGGGTAAGGTATACTCAGATAGCTATAACCCTCTCAAGCAACGTTTCTCAGGGGTCACTTGAAAAACTAGCTTGAGTTCTCCAAGGGGTGGGGGGTGGGGGGGTGAAGGTAGGTGAAGGCTGCCAGCCTAGCCAGATAGAATTCTGTGGATAATTCTGTCATTTGTAAATATTAATGGAAGCCACAGGCTTGTTCTCTTAAATGTGAAAAGACTGCATTGGATGTTGAACTGCAAAAATGTAACAGCAGTGCACTCTGCTGTAAGAAAGCTAAGTCAAGCATTCTATGACTGTCTTTGATGTCAAAATTCGGAGTCGATACATTTGGATGAAGGAATTCTGCCTATTGTTTTAAGACCAGAGTTAGTGGCTAGAATTTGTATGTATAAATATCCTTTATTGCTCTGGTTTCTGACCAGGTGTAAAGAATGTAAATGTAGTTTCTGTTAGCCTGGGAACACTAGAGAAGTATGAAGAATGATGTCATGTGAAGCAGCTCTGTGTTATCAATTTAAAGAGAGAATCAGAGAGCTCAGAGCATTTGTCTTGAGGACATCCAACATCACCAGCACTGTCTTCCTCTATATGTAAGTTTATTTTTTTAGAACTGTGTTTTCTCTTAGATAAAGCTAGGGAAAAAGAAGATTAGACTAGTTTGTTTTTCTGTGATGTCAGAACTTTTCTACAGTATTATTTTAAGTGTTTCTCTGTGATCTCTAAACTATTGACTAGCACTGTGTAGTAAGAAATATTGTCTTGTGTTTTTATTATTAACTATTTTTAAACCTTTCAACTGTGGCTGTTTTGTGTAGAGATAATTTAAGCTCTTAAGAGTACTTGCATGTCTCTGGTAAAACTGTACAAAGTCACTCCAATAACTTTAGCCCTGGGCTACACTACCTATTTGGATAATAATATTGCACAGTAATAATTGGACACCCTTTAGCAAGGGCCTTTTTAATAGCTGACAGGAGTAGGTGGTGGCAGGTCGGTACTACCTTGTAATCTGAGCTGTAGGGGGTATAGCTGGAGCACCTGTGCCAGCACTTCCCAGGAGTGTGTGTGTGTGTGTGTGTGTGTGTGTGTGTGTGTGTGTGTGTGTGTGTGTGTGTGTGTGTGTGTGTGTGTGTGTGTGTGTGTGTGTGTGTGTGTGTGTGTGTGTGTGTGTGTGTGTGTGTGTGTGTGTGTGTGTGTGTGTGTGTGTGTGTGTGAGCTACTTGGGCAGGGACACAAAGCACTGGTAGTACAGAGAGGGTACAAGAGGTTTTGGCTTGCCTACTCGGCTGGAATCTTAACCCTGTAGCTGTGCCAGTGGGGAGTCTTATTGGGGTCCTGGAGAGAAAGGGAGAAACCAGCCCCAGACTGACTGTGATCTCTGTGCGCTCTTAAGGGAAATTGTACTTTACTGTGTGTGTATTTATTATCCTTTCCCTATATGGACGCTCCTCGCTGGTGTTAGTGGTGAGGATTGGGGCTCCTTGATTGCTGGGCCAGTGCCACGGGCGTCACAAATTAATTGGCAATTTTGCAAAATAAAAATGAGTTGCAAAGTTGTTAGTGTCGCTGTGGTTTGTTGACTCACTCTAATGATAACTTTAATAATTTTAACTCTTTAATTTATTGAGTGTGTGTGTGTGTGTGTGTGTGTGTGTGTGTGTGTGTGTGTGTGTGTGGTTTTACTTTGGTTGCTGGAGCTAGGATAATTTGTATAAAGGTCATCATTCTCAATGACAGGAGTGTGTTTACATTGGGGGTAGGGAGTGATCTGGTGTGCCTTGGGTGGGGTTTGCTTCTGCACATCCTATGGGTTACTCTTCTCCATAATTGTCTTTTTTTCATCCTTGCAGATTGTTGGCTATGTGATTATAGAACTAGTATACCTGCATTCCCCCACTTGAAGGACACAATGCATTTTTTCAGAGTCACTCGTATTTTTGAAAGGTTGATTGTTTAACTCGTTCAATTTGTTGCCATATATTTATGGGTTAGCTTTTCCTAGAGAAACCAATGTCTTTTTATTCATTTTGCAGGACTTTTCACAGTCTGGGAGTTATTAATAGTGGTGTATGCATGCCAGTACCACAGATGACCAGAAATCTGTCTTCTAATGTCCCAGCAGTTTGCCCCCAGACAAGGAATCCACATCTGTAGACAACCTCAGAAAGTGTGTTTGAGTTATCCACTCTGACACTGAGAGCATTTAAGTATCCGTTTCAGGGATGGTCTTCCAAAGGGAGATCTTATGTAAAGTACAGGATGCAGTGGAGATAATATTCAAAGGTCCAGAGAGACACACTCAAGACACAGACCTGAGCTGCTGCCTTTGTTGGCTTCTTGGTCAGCATAGTCCTCCTCAGGCTGTTGGAGAAGCAGATTCTGAGATAACTATATACCAGCAAGATAACTATATGCCAGCACTCTTGCCTTACACCCATCACTGAAGACACTAAAGTGTCTATTCTGTTATCATGGTTAAGGGTCCCTGCCTTTTGGACCCAAATACCCTCAAAGCCAGGATGGGAAAGAGCCAGACTCTTCTGTTGGTATACAATGTCATTTCCCACAATGCAATGTAGCAAGATTCAGTGGAGTAAGCAGAGGCCTTGATTCGTACAGAAGCTACAGCCACAGCAGAAGAATTTTGCAAGGCCTCAGGATGACCTTCCTAAGGGGTTCACCAATGACATAGGGAAAATAGCAAGGTTGCCTAGTGTTTTTCAGGGAGGCTGTAGGTAGTTCCACAGAGGCTCACAGCTGCCTTGATTCCCACCACAACTCCAAGATGGAGACTGTTAGTAAGAAGGTTTCTCTCCATGTCCTCGTTGTTTCAAAAGCTTGGACAAGGGATGCAATAAGTAGTCTTACGCCGCTTGGTTCACAAAATCCTAACAAAGTAAAAGAAGATTCAGAACTTTACAGCTATTGAATTCCAAAGTTCTAAGAAAACATGATCCTCTG
Organism: Protopterus annectens; assembly: GCF_019279795.1. NCBI lineage: Eukaryota > Metazoa > Chordata > Ceratodontiformes > Protopteridae > Protopterus > Protopterus annectens. The sequence goes on from NC_056741.1 coordinate 590,567,362, forward strand.
AAAGGATCCCCATATGAAACAGAATTTAAAATGGCATATTCAAACGTAACTGTTGAAAATTAAATTAGAGGAAAAGTACAACATGATAGGTGAAATTGGACACTGCTTTGGCATGAACATTCTGAACATTCAAGTAATAAACATTTGCGGTGTCTAGGAATGCTAAATGTCACTTAGTTTCATTTTGGGGCTCACATATTAACTCACTTCCAGTTAGAAGTGGCCACATTGAACTCAGGTTTTGCAGGAGAGAAACTTTTTCCAATACTGTGCTTTCATAAATTCGTCCTTTTTACAGTAGTTAGAGGCCGCATTGCATGTTACCTATGATATTTTATGTAGGAACATTTAATGAAATACCAGAATGATGGCACAGTTGAAATTCTTGTTTGCCTTCCAATGCCACTCACCACCCCAGGCAGTTGATAAAGGCAACCAGAATGTTCCACAACAAGGTGCAGTTTGTTCTTTCATAACCAGGTAGATGCTCTCTGAAATTCAAAGGGGCAAAAACGACAGTAAACTCAGTTAACCGGAACTCAAGCAACCAGAAAAAAATAGAAGAAATACAGTACAGTATGTACAATTCAGTTTCATATGTTGCATTTTCTGTTTCCCCCTTGCAGAAACATACCTTATGTTTTTAGAGTTTGAGTTTTAAAAAGTAAGATACAAATAAATTCCCTCTCTCCAACCCGAGAACAAGTCAAGTCAAACAACTCAAGTTGCTAAAATATCAACACTCACTCCATACTCACTCGGTCAGTTTA
>NC_056741.1:590573131-590575631 GCF_019279795.1 Protopterus annectens
GTTGTACTGGCCTGCTGAATATTTGATGAATATTGACGAGGCCATTCAGGACATAACCATGAATATTCATTAAATAATCATACGTGTCATCAGATGGTGGGTGAGGTTTGGGCAAGGCTTGATGCAGTGCATCCAGAGGGGTACAAGGATTCATTTATGATGAAGAATTGTCTGACTAGAATAAATTTGTTTATAATCTGTCACGTTGCAGTGCATGGCCTCCATTACCTCTCAACCTTTTAGTGCAAGAATTCCTGGACAAAGCCTGAAATAATCATATGATCATAGGAGGTTACTAGGCTACTGATCCAGAGGTCATTTCAAACTTAGCCATTTCATCTCAATGCAATACAGTAAGTTTTCTAGTCAGTACCCAGGGTTGTATTTAATAGTGACTGACCATGTCATAGGTTCATAGGTAGGTACTAGGCTATCGGCCCTAGGGCCCATACAAGCCTAGCCAAAAAATGTACCCTGGCTTTCGCCACCCAAGAAAATTATTTTCCTGTACCCCTGTCGAGCAGAGCCACAGAAGTGATCCCCGGGGTGAATTTCCCATTTCCCATCCAATCATCAAGATTTTTCTTGAAGAGTGCTGATGAGAAGCTCTGTTTGACATAGATAGGTAGTCTGTTCCAGAGTATGGGAAGTCTCTGGGACAGGAATCTATCCCTCCAGCATGTTCTGTTTATTGTGGTGACAAGGTTTAGGTCCCTAGAGTGTGTAGCTTGGAGGGATTGGGATTTCTTTAAGTGGAGCATGTCCAACAGCTCTGGGTTTGACATAGATTTGTATGTTAGGCAGAGATCGCCTCTGAGTAGGCGATATGCGATGGAGTAAAGCTGTAGTTTTTTGAGATGGTCTGCATAGGGCATCTGTTTGAGGCCAGTAAGGGTTGTGAGAGCTGTCCCCACTAAAAATTTACGGTGTCCATAAATGGATGGACAAAGGCCCAGAAATAGGAACACATTTTAAATATTGCTCTTATAAACTTAGAAAGTTGCTAAAATAACAGGATTTGTTAGTATGCATTTTTTTCTGAAAGATATGAAGTCTGAACCTCAAATGCACATCATTATTTAGTGACTATAATCCTTAGCTTATCCCAGTGATTTGTCAAAAAAACACATTTTTATGAGGAACAGAGCTAAAGCAACACTCAGGACATTCTGAGAAAATCTGTCCAGTTTGAAAGGTATGGCGTCTAGTAATTTTTAATGCATAAAGTTGCAGATTATGTGAAACTGCCTGCTCACTGTTTTGAATAGGAAATTACTGCCAGTGCAGTTTGTGTGTTATCTGCAGTGATTTATTTTGATTTTGGGATATTTCCTTTCTGCAGTGTTTGTGCAGCTATGGAGTTTGTATGTATAACCTCTGGAAATGAAATCCCGTTTTCATCAGGCTGAGGTTGAATTGAATTTCAGGGACTCGTGTGAGAAGCACTCTGTAGAAAGGCTCACTGTTGTACTTGCAAGACTCATAATTGCAGGTCCTGGAATTTTGAAAAAAATAAATCAAAAGCAAGAGAGCATAGAATGGTGACAACCATAGCTCTCATCTTTTGCAGGAGGCAACCCTCCTCCTCCCAATGTGGGAGGCTGCACCCTACCCCCCCCTGACATGCGCACACCATACCTTGGAGAAAGGAGTATATTCTGTGACCCTGTAACCCTCGCACTAGTTTATGTAAATCCTCTGTTTCATTCATTAGAATCACTACTCACTGTTATGAGATTCACACAATTGTCAGAATTTAAAACTGTTACACGCCACGGTGGTACAGGGGTAGCATTGTTACCTCACAGCAAGAGGTTCTCCCATTCGATTCTCAGCTTGGCTTGGGAGTGCCTTCTGTGTGGAGTCTGCATGTCCTCCCCGCGGTTGGGTAGCATTCGAAAGACATGCGTGTGTAAATGGGCTACCCTTCGTTGAAGGTTGGGCGTCGAGCTGGCACCTCGGCGTTTCCTAAAAAATCTACTGCCAATCATTAGCGGACCGGAGTTCCGCTGTGGTGACCCCTTACCGGGAAAAAGCTGAAAGTCAAACAACCTTGTAGAGGACCTATCAACAAAGCAGTTAATAACAAAGAAAGAAGCCAGTAAACAAGATTCTGCAATATCTCATGTTTGTGTTTCCACAGCACAAATATCCAGTAAACAGACTGAAGTGTCCAAGAAATACATTATTTCAAGCATGTGTCAGCAGACATGTATGGTCAGCTAAATAAAATAACTGGTTCAGGTCTTAAATTATACTCCCAAGTATGCAAGACATGTATTTCTTTTAATTATTTATTTATTTTGGCCGCTGGGTAGTCACTGGTAATACAGGAAGTGACTCTGTTGATTTTTATTGTGCCATTAGTGTCTTGTATGTATGTTGCTGTGTTCCAGTGTGATATCAGAAAATATAGTGATGTTACTGGGTGGAAGATTAGTGAGTGTGGGGGTGGAGTGGATGAGAATCTAGGAGGTTGAACTGTCAAATAAAACTTTTA
>NC_056741.1:590580631-590590631 GCF_019279795.1 Protopterus annectens
TTGTTAAAAGTAACATTAAAACCATCTTTAAACTGTAAAAAAATATATAGACATTGAATTCCACACAGTACCAAATGAATTCAGTTAGCCTAAAATGTGGTCCATTTTCAAAATACTGGATATACTTATCATTTCATTGATGCCTGGATACTTAGAGGCATGAAAATACAGTTGCCACCTCAGTTCCAGTACTTCCAAATGAACATCCAGTATACATCCTGCTCATCTTTGGCCAATCGTTGAACTACCAAAAAGTTAAATTGGTGGCCCCGATGTTCTTGTACATGCCTATACAGGGCACTGGTGATTCTACAATGCCTAATGTCACCAAGGTGTTCACCGATCCTAACTTTGAATTTCCTAAATGTTTTACCTATATAAAATATAGGACAATTTTTACACTTAGCCATATAAATGACGTTACTGCTGTTACAATTGTGGTGCCCATGGATGTTAATAATCCTCCCATTAACTCTGAACTTTTCCTTTGTCTCAGGTATAAAGGAACAATATACACAAGCATTACACCTGTAATTCCCAATGTTTCTATTAATTTTTCCGTCCCTTTTCCTTCCTTCCAATATGTTCTTTAGGGATCTGTCCTTTCTAAACACAAACTGTCCAACCTGAGCTGACCTTCTAATGTACTCATTTATAATCCTGTCCATCCTAGTCACACCCAGTGCAAATCTTAACATCTTTAACTCTGCCACCTCCAGCTCTGACTCCTGTCTTTTCATCAGTGCCAACGTCTCCAACCCATATAACATACCTGATCTTACTACCATCTTGTAGACTTTCCCTTTCACTCTTGCTGGTACCCATCTGTCACATCCCACCCAACACACTTCTCCACCCACTCCACCCTGTATGCACTGTCTTTTTCAACTCTCTTCTACACTCACCATTACTCTGAACTGTTGATCCCAAGTATTTAAACTCATCCAGCTTTGTCAACTCTACTCCCTGCATTCTCATGCGTCCTCTGTTCTCCTTCTCATCCACACACATATGTTATGTCTTAGTCCTGCTGACCTTCATTCATTTCCTCTCTAGAACATATGTCCACCTTTCCAGGGTTTCCTCAACCTGTTCCCTAGTCTCATGTTTGCGGATGACATTGTGATCTGTAGTGATTGTTCATGCAAACTTCTATCTGATCTTGTCTGTCAACCTGTCCATCACCATTGCAAATAAGAAAGGACTCAGACCTCATCCTTGATGTAGTCCCACCTCCACCTTGAATGCATCCATCACTCCTACCACAGACCTCATCACTGTCACACTGCCCTAGTACATATCCTGTACCACTCTTACATACATCTCTGCCATTCCCGACTTCCACATACAATACCACAACTCCCCCTTAGGCACCCTGTCATACACTTTCTCAAAGTCCACAAAGACAGAGTGCAACTCCTTCTGGCTTTCTCTGTACTTCTCCATCAATGTATTCAGAGCAAGCATAGCATCTGTAGTGCTCTTTCCTAGCATGAAACCATACTGCTTCTCACTAATAATCACCTCCCTTCTTAACCTAGCTTCCACTACTCTTTCCCACAACTTCATGATGTGGCTGATCAATTGTATCCCCCTGTAGTTACTACAGCTCTGCACATCACACTTATTCTTAAAAATTGGCATCAATACACTTCTTCCCAACTCTTCAGGCATCCTCTCACTTTCCAAGATTTCAATAAACAATCTTATTAAAAACTCCACTGCTGTCTCTCCTAAATACCTCCATGCTTCCACAGGTATGTCATCTGGAGCAACAGCCTTTCCATTCTTCATCCCCATCATAACTATCCTTATTTCCTCCTTGCTAATCCATTGCACCTCTGATTCACCATTCACACATCATACAATCTGCTCTCTCTCTCTCTCTCTCTCATTCTCTTCATTCATCAGCCCCTCAAAGTAATCTTTCCATCTGCCATTTTCACACTCTTCTCACTTATGGGTATTTTTCCCTCATTATCCTTTATCACTCTTACCTGCTGCACATCTGCCCCAGCTCAGTCCCTCTGTCTGGCCATCGGTACAAGTCCTTTTCTCCCTCCTTAGTGTCCAACCTTTCATACAACTCACCATGTGCCTTATCCTTAGCCTTTGCCACCTCTGTCTTCACCATACACCTCAACTCCTTGTACTCCTGTCTACTTTCTTCATCTCTCTGATAATCCCACTTTTTTGCCAACCTCTTCCTCTGTATACTCACCTATACTTCATCATTCCACCACCAGGTCTCCTTGTCCTCCTTCCTCTTTCCAGATATCCCTCCTTCCTCTTTCCAGATATCCCACCAAGTACCTTTCTAGCTGTCTCCCTTACCACCTAAGCTGTGGCTGCCCAGCAATCTGGTAGCTCTTCACTGCCACCCAGTGACTGTCTTAACTCTTCTCTGAACTCCACCAAACAGTCATCCTTTTCCCGCTTCCACCATTTGATCCGTTGGTACTGCCCTCACCCTCCTCCTCTTCTTAATCACCGACATCATCCTACAGACCACCATCCTTTACTGCCTAACTACTCTTTCTCCCGTCACCACTTCACAGTCTCCAATCTACTTCAGACTGGTCCTCCTGCATAGGATATAATCCATCTGTGTGCATCTTCCTCCACTCTTGTATGTCACCCTATGCTCCTTCCTGTTCTAAAAATATATATTCACCAAAGCCATGTCCATCCATTATGCAAAAACCCACTACCATCTGACCTTCTGCATTCCTCTCCTTAACACCATACCTACCCATCATCTCCTCATCCCCTCACCAACATGCCCATTAGAATCCACTCCAATCACCACTCTCACCTTTGGGTACACTGTCCACCACTTCATCCAACTCACTCCAGAATTTTTATTTCTTCATCCATCGCACACCCAACTTAATAGAGCATATGCACCAACAACATTCATCATTGCACCATCAATTTCCAGCTTCATAAACATCACTCTGTCTGACACTCTTTTCACTTCCAAAACACTCTTGGCATACTCTTCCTTCAGAATAACCCCTACCCCATTTATCCTCCCATCCACACCATAGTAGAACAATTTGAACCCACCTGTGATACACCTAGCCTTACTTCCCTTCCATCTGGTCTCTTGCACCCAGGTTATATCAATCGCCTTTCTCTCCATTATATCAGCTAGCTGTCCCCCTTTACCAGTCATACTGCCAACATTCAAAGTTCCTACCCTCACTTCCACACTCTTAACCTTCCTGCTTTCCTCCTGTCACTGAGCATTCCTTCCCCCTCTTCTTCTCCTTTGGCCAACAGTAGCCCAATTTCCACCAGCACCCTGTTGACTAACAGTACTGGTGGTGGTTGTTGTTAACCTGGGCCTTGACAGATCCAGTAAGGAAATCTGTATTGTTGTCAGCATATTTGATCTGGTAAACGTTTTACACCAGATGCCATTCTTGATTTAACCCTCCCCATTTATCCAGGCTTGGGAACAGCACGAAGAAGTACACTAGCTTGTGCATAACCAGTGGCTGGGTTAACTTAGCAGATAAAAAAAAAAAAAAGATTAAAATGAAATGAACCCCAACCATGTCCCAAGATACTCCACGTTCCTAAGCACCCTGGAGAATATTGGGATCCAACCTAACACTCTCGTACTGGGTGACTTCAACTACCCCTCCATTAACTGGGAAAACTACTCGTGTACCAGTACACTTGCCCGATGTTTCCTGGAATTCATTGATTCCAGTGTCCTGGACCAGCTCGTTATTACCCCCACTAGAGGTAGCAAAATCCTTGACCTCGTCATTACTAACATGAGCGACCATTGCTCCACATATAGTCAACTCCTTCCTGGTTAGATCCGACCACAAACTAATCACCTTGGAAATCCCCCCCCCCCCCCCACACACACACATAAAGGTAACCACCATTAAAAACTTCTCCAAAGCTAACTTTGGGCTCCTTAAAACAGAGGTGGCTAACTTCATGGCACCCATGCAAATGGAGACTAGTTGCATGACCGCTGAATCATGTACCAATCCACTGTACAAACATGTACACAAATGCATGGATGTCACCATACCCAATAGAACCAAGACACTCTCCTCCAAAAAAAGAAGCCAATCTGGTAGTCCCCTTCCATAAACAAACTCTGCAACAGAAGGAGGAAACTGATATGGAATAAGGAAGTCCCAAGACTGGAAAAACTTCCTTATCAGCCTCAACAAAAAAGATCCCTCATCAAGTCCTCTAAAGCTAGCTATGAAAACAGAATTGCAGCAGATAGTAAAGACAACCACAAGGCCTTCTATAGTTATGTAAAGAATCTACATGGCAATACCCAGGTTTGCTCTGAGCTACTGCACAATGGTGCATCCTATACAGAGCCAACACATATTGCCAATATACTGGCCAACAGATTCAGTGCCAACTTTACCCCCCCCCCAAAGGACCAGTCACAATACCAGTAGATTTCCAGGCAGCCATTATTACTGCTGCACAGGTTAAAACAGCACTGTCCAAGGCCAAGAATACAGCTTCTATGGGACCTGACACTATCCCTGGCTGTGTTCTACATGAACTACAGAGTGAACTGGCACCTTACCTGTGTGCCCTGTTCAGTCACAGCCTCACCTCAGGCTTTGTCTCTACTGAATTACGCATTGCTACAGTCATCCCTCTCCACAAAGGAGGAGCGACTACAGACCCTGGGAACTATTGGCCCATTAGCCTGACGAGTCTGATATGCAAAGCTATGGAACGCATCATCATGGACCTAATAAACAAGGATATAGGGAATCTCCAAACTCTGGATCCCACACAGTTTGGTTTTGTGAAGGGTAGATCATGCCTGCTCAACTTGGTCAACTTCTTTGAGTCAGTCAACAGAGCTGTGGATGAAGGCATGGTGGTTCATACAGCCTACCTTGATCTGGCCAAGGCCTTTGATACTATTCCTCACTCAGGAATAATAGAAAAACTCTCTAAGCTAGGCATCAACCCCTGTATCACTAGGTGGGTTACAAACTGGCTCATAGGTAGAACCCAAAGTGAGAAAGTAGCTGACTCCACGTCAGACTGCCGACCAGTCACGAGTGGAGTCCCACAGGGTTTGGTCCTGGGTCCTTTCCTGTTTGGTATCTACTACTTTGAAGTCCAGGCCAACACAAAGGGACTGTGGCTAACAAAGTTTTCAGACGATTGAAAGTTGGGAGCTATTATTAACTCCCCAAGTGATGTTGACATCCTACAGAAAGGCCTCACTGAGACCAACGACTGGTGTCAGACCTGTGGCTTTAAGCTCAATGCCAAAAAATGTGTCTTCAGCCCCTTTGGGAAAAACTCTGTTCCCATGAATTACCTCATCGATGGTAGTCTGCTGAATACCGAAGGCACTATAAGAGATCTGGGAAAACAGGTTGCCAGCAACCTCTCTTTTGACTACCACATTGCCATTGTGGTCAAAAAGGCCTATGTGGCACATCTCATTACTAAGGGTTTGCATCCAGGTAGAAAGAGGTCATTTTCTCCATGTACTCTTCCCTCATTAGGCCAATCATTGAGTACTATCCCCCATTAGGCATGTATCTCACTAAAAACCTGCAACAACTGGAGAGGCCACAAAAGTACCTCATAAAGAGGATCTTAGGCCTTAAATATTTGTCCTGTATGGACAGACTTAAAAAAACTCCAACTATTCTCTCTCATATCGCCTACTTAGAGGTAATCTTTGCTTGACTTACAAAACCATGTCTGACCCAGCTCTGTTAGAAATGCTACATCTAAAGAAATCCCAATCCCTCGCACCACATGCTCCAGAGACCTCAACCTGATTACCACAATCAACAAAACATGCTGGAGGGACAGGTTCATAACCCAGAGACTGCGCATGCTATGGAATAGATTTCCCATACATGTCAAGCAGAGCACCTCACTGGCCCACTTCAAAAGAAATCTTGATGAGTGGATGGGAAATAGAAAATTTACACCAGGAATCACTCCAGTGGCTTTACTTGACAGAGACACTGGGAACTAAGGTCGGGTGGCATGATGCCAGGGTAATCCTATGGGCTAGGCTTGTAAAGGCTCCAGGGCCATTAGCCTAGTACACACCTATGAACCTATGAAGTCAAATTCCCTTTACAAAAAATTTTCATTGTTTGCATGAGCATCTCATTTTTTAATTTTAGAATTGCAATTAGAAAAAATAAACATTGTATTATGTTTTCATGCTTGTTGTCTCAGTATTAGCCCAGCCAATGTACCTGCAGCCTTCAAAGTGTGACCATATGAAGGTACATACATAAATGCATTCAAATATTTCAGGCACAGGCAGTAACCCTTCTAACCTGCCAGTATACCAAAATAATCATTCTCATAATGTGTCTAATTTGTTCTTAAAATAGCTAAGTTAGTGCTTCCTTTAATATAATTTGGTAGTATGTATTGATTAATCTCTCAGAAAACCAGTTAGTACACCTTTATAATCCCCTACACAGGTTGTCTGATGATTCTCTACTACTTTTTAATAATATTTTTCTTCAGCCTGTAGTTTTATAACTACCATTAGCCAACTGACTGATCAGAAAAACTCAAAACCAGATCTACCCATATGCCCCAGTTCTTAAATGAATTGTGAGTTTCAATCACTGTGTGCTGTATTAAATAATCGCCATTCAGTCTGTCTCCCAAATCTTATACACTTAATTTTTTATGTATTTATCAGCATATTATTCTCTTGTGCCCAAATGGTTATTTTAGTTAAGTTCTTTTGCAGATATGACCTGTTCTGTAACAGATGTAATCAGTTTACCCATTTTCAATCCATCTGCATACAGACTACAGAACACCTTAGGTAAAGAAAATAGAGCTGAAATATACAATCTAAACAAGCACAGAGTCCTATGGGACAGCCTGACTGTAACCTAGAATTTCACCTGTCCAGTTGCTGTATGATACTTGCCATGTCCTGTTTGGAAGCCATGTAGTTGTCCATCTTATCAATTGCTCTAATTTAATGATCAGTGTTATGTATATGATCCTATCAAAGGCTGAAGATAAGTATATGTAAATTACATCACAGTGCACTTTTTCATTTATCATCATTATATTATTATAGAAAATCATGTTACATGTAGGTGTAAATATTTCTAACATAAGCATGCTGATATATCAAGTCCCAGCCTTTCCACTTCTGGCAATTACTTTTCCAAAGTAACCTTCTCCGTTATTTTTCCATAATAAGAAAGTAAACGTATGGGTCTGTATGACTCTGGGTTTGGTCTATTTTCCTTTTCCTTAAAGACCGGTTTAGCAAGTGCCATGTCTCCAACCTTGAGGCCTCTCTCCATACTTAAATCACCCGGTGAGTAACAACTACAACAGTACTGTAAGTTCATGCTGAAGTGTTCTTGGATCATTATTACTAATTCCATATCCTCCCTTTGCTTTTTAGGGTCCAGTTTCATAGTTCTTTTTCAGTGTAATGTAATTTAATTTCCGTATCTGAAGTTACTTGGATGTTACTGGCATAATTTGTCACTCCCTTTGTGAAGCAAAGTGCTTTACTAAAGTTTTTTTTTAAATATGTCTATGATCTGTTATTGTGTTTGAGAATAAGTTTTAGAATCTACACACACTTTATTGATGTATATGTTTTTACTCCTACCACACTCATGTAGCTATCAAATTGTTTTCTGTTATGCTCAGTATCTTTAGGTAAATGTTCTTCACAATTTTCATGATCTTGTTTAATCTGTTTGTTCACTTTGTTTATTTTAGTTTTCAAAGTTTTAGTTCTACCTCATTTCCATTTCTTGTATTTTTTGTCTCTCATCTTAATTATGTTCTTAATGGAAATATAATCTAAATTTCCCTTTCACCACTTGCCACAGTCTTTCTACTGAATGCATCACTCCAGTTAGTTTTACATTATTTTGCTCCCATGTAGTCTGTTACTAATTTTCTGTGCATGCTTTTTGCATTTTAGTTTGGCAGAGCTATCAAGCAGTAGTTTAACCTTTATCGCCCCATAATTACTGTGTAAACTGATAAAGCTTGACATGAGATAACAATCATTTCCTTAGGAATACAATGTCCTGGTAGGTTTGCCTACATTGTTGTTTCTGATCATACCCTGTAATTTCCTTACTAATATCGTGAAATCAATATTATGCCAGTCTGATTTTGATAAATTTTAATTTTTCCCTCCTGTGTTTCATACAAGAAATGTATGAATGCCTAAAGGTCACCAACACTTGACGTAGGTGGTCTGTACAATCCTAAAAATGGTATTTAGTTCCAGGGTTGCCTTTATTGTCACAACTACACAATCAACAGTATTCTTGTTATAATCAAACATGTAATATTCACAGATATCTTAAGAATTATTAATCCCTGTTGTAATACCTCCACCTGAAATGTTGGTACAATGTTAAGAAAAAATCACTTATACCCTCATAAAATGTTTTTTAGTCCTTGTTCTTTAACCATGTTTCACAGACAATAACAGCATCATTCTTATATGAATATAGCAAATTATCTAATAGAAAATGTTATTGTGAATGCTATAGCCAGCACAGATGAATCAAATTTTATCTGTGATCTGTTAAATTTCTGATCTGGCAGAAATCATGTCTTATTGTAGTCAAGTATTGCAATATATCTGGTGCAAAAATTCTCTTCTGTTGTTTTGACAAGTGAACTCTTTCCTGCCAAAACACTTGCTTGGATGTTCTAAACATTTCTACTTTTTAGAATGGGCAAATTTTTCACGTAGGTATTTACCCAGAATTTTGTTTCATTCACGCTGGCCTGACTCACCTTTCTGTATTTGTGAGAAAAATGTCCTAACACCTGTAAAAAGTATGCTATGTAACAGGACTGTTAAGTTCCCTATTAGCAGTCAGTGAGTCCTTGATGGTGTCAGTCATGTGATGTAAGTTCATTCATGTTACTTCTGCAGTAACGTAACCCAGTGGTCAAAACCTTGTACAGATCTACAGCCTGAAGCAGTAGTAGAAAGTCAAGGGACAGCAGCCCATAGTATGAAAGGAGGGTGAATGAGTAAAATCGATGCCTTTTTTCAGCATAACAAAATCAATGCTACATTGTAAGAGGAAAGTAAACTATCATAATCAAGACACAATGTGTGTAGTAACTCTAGAATTTGGTTTTGACTATAGTCTGGTGTTGTGGTATCTGGCTGTCATTTAACTGGTACCAACCAGTATCAGGTTTCCTACCCGTGCTGTGCTTTAGCACACTGTCACATTACTACAGAAGCATGATACATCTGTAATACTAGAATAGTCTAGAATCAGGATACAGAGATGTGTATCCATGCCTAGGCTGCCTTGCAAATGGACGGAACCTCTGTGCTTGTTCTGCCCTATATGTTGGGTAAAGGCAATGTATCAGCACACTCCTACATACTGCCCACATACAGTGCTGTATCATATCACCAGATGAAATCTTTAACCTGCCTGTTTTAATGGGTACATAATCAGTGTAAGATGCAGGACCAGCACTTGGATTCTACTGGGAGCGTGTTGGTATAGGGTGTATTATGTAACCAGTATTCTGGTGCCCCATATGTTGGTATAGGGTGTGTTATGTAACCAGTATTTTGGTACCCCATCTGTTGGTATAGGAGGAATTATGTAACCAGTATTCTGGTGCCTCATCTGTTGGTATAGGGTGTATTATGTAACCAGTTTTCTGGTGCCCCATCTCACCACAGACATGTCCTCACTGGGACAGAAAACAGCTCTGGACTTATAGCTAGTTCTGTGCTGAAAACAGTTGTAGCACAGCTGCTTTCACTGCCACACCACTAATGGTTGTAACTGAGCATGTGTACTACAGTTATGGTTCATTGTTATTGTCAGAAAACAGCTGTTGATGCTGGCAGGCAGAAGCCAGTGCCAACTGCTGGTCTTTTTAATGGCATCAGATCAGGTTTGAGGTGTCAGTGGATTTATTTGGGTTACTTCAGTTTTAATTTTAAATGTATTACAGTACTTAT
>NC_056741.1:590593131-590695631 GCF_019279795.1 Protopterus annectens
TCTGCAGAAATCAGGCTTCAATAGGACCACAAATTTCTATTTAAGAACAACACAGCTCAGGTTTGGGGTGTGTGGAAGAAGTTTGGGGACTGATCAGGGTGCCAGATAACCAAACTACAACTCTTAACAGTGTTCTAGCATTTTCCAGTCTCAGTTACTCCTACTTTGCAGAGATCTGATATGCATACAGCACTGCATATGAATCATATGAAATTTTACACTAGCAATTGAATGTAGATCAGTGGCACCTTTTATGCTTTTGGTTTTCCCATTCCATTTATGAAAACCCTTTCAGTATCTGGCAGCAGTTCTGAGAAGGTTTTAGCTGTGGTACTATAGATACATCACACACACACTGGTCTACCCCAGTTTATTATGCAGTCCAACTGTAAACTGATGCTGTTCTGCTTATCAGCACACTTCTGCCAAATATGTAGGTGCATTTCATGTGTTCATATGCTCACAAATCAAGGAGACCATTGAGAAGCTCAACCACCTCATCAAATACTGGTGGACAAATAATAGCACCCCCTATTTAAGTAGATTTTCCCAACATATTCCAGGTAAAAACTTGTAATCACCCATCCAGTCATCCGGACTGGTTTTAAAGCTTACCAGAGAAGTACTCTGCTTGATAGGTAATGGCAGTCTGTTCTACAGTGTGGGGGGATACATTGAAGTGACAGTATAGGTTTAGCTGTCTGGAATAGGTGGTTGTTATACCACACATTCTTTTTTTGTGAAAGAGTTCAAAAATGTTGGGTCATTCATACCTCATATGAAACTGAAGCTACAGTGTGTCAGTTGTTTGCAGTTTAAATTGTTTTGCCAAATTCGTGTAAGTATAGGAATTCTCAAGTGATGAGCAGACAGTTAGTGTATTCTGAGCAACTGATGCTTCTGTTACTATAACAGATCCCTTTTACTTTCAGTACGTACACAATATTCACTGTTTTAGGCCTTTACAACACACTAAATTACCCTCTGTACATCATTTCATTATATGATAACTAGGCAGCCCCTTGATTAAGCAACAATTACTTTATGCTGCCTTTCATTTATATGCCCAAAAATCATTCTGCATAAATTGTATACCTCACTGATTAGTCCCGTGTGTTATGTACTAATCCATGTTGTGTTGCATCTAAACTAATTTTCCTATCCAAAGTCACTCAGTGTAAGTCTTGTCTTCATGGAAACAGTACTAACCCTTTTATTATGCAAAAGTCATTGCATGGTTCCTTACTTCTACTCATGCAAATACATTGCCTGAGTAATATGCAATACAAGAACTAAAGCAGCACACAGTTCTGTACATGTCCTAAGTTTATGCTGAATTTGTAGCCTGAAACTGAGAGGCTCAAAACATATTCAGACACCACTCAGACAGTATTTCTAAAAATATACTTCTTTAGCTCCTAGACAAGGTAAATACTTTCATATTCTCCGGGTTAAGGTGAATACCCTCCTTAACTCCAGGTTAATATGAGTACTGTCATTTGCTCCAAGTTAAACTGAGTACCCTGCACACCTCTCAACCTCTTAGTGCAAGAAATCTGGACAAAGCCTTAAATAATGGGGAACAAAGATCCCAAAATAAGGACAATTTTAAAATATTGCTTTTATACACTTAGAAAGCTGATAAAATAACAGGATTTGCATTAACATGGATTTTTCTGATGGGTATGAAGTCTAAAACTCAAATGTCTGCCATTATTTTTTAACTTAAATCCTCAATAATCTTCCACAAAAACAAAAGTTTTATGAGGAACATATAAAAAATTAGATCAAAGATATGGTGAGTACCCTCTTTAGCCACAGGTTAACATGACTACCCTCAACAGCTCTGCAAGTTAATGTGAATAGTCCCCCTTAGTTACAGGTTAAGATGAGTACCCTCATTAGCTCCAGGTTCAGGTGTGTGCCCTCCTCATATCAAAGTTAAGGTGAATACCCTCCTTGGCTGCAAGTTAACATGAATGCCATCATTAGCTCCAGGTCAAGAAGGGTACGCTTCATAGCTGCAGGTTAAGCTGAATACCCTAATATCAGTTAAAATGAGTACGCTCATTAACTTTAGGTTAAGGTGAGTACCCTATTAACAGTTAAAATGAGTATGCTGCGTAAGTTCATGTTAAGGTGAGTAGTCTAATATCAGTTAAAATGAGTATGCTCCTTAACTGCAGGTTAAGGTGAATATCCTCCCTTGCTACAGGTTGATATGATATCCTCATTAGCTTCAGTTAAAGTACTTTCCTCATTTTAAGGTTACAACGAGTACCCTCTTCGACATGAGGTTAACATGAATACCCTTATTAGTTCCAAGATAAGGTGAATACTCTTATTGGCAGGTTAATGTGAATGCCCTGCTTTAGTCACTCACATACTTTTCCTTAGAGGACACTCTCCTTCCTGGTAGGTTAGGAATATAACTTCCTTGCTGCTAGAGTTTTTGATGTACAGAATACAGCCCAGCGTGTGCAATGGCCCATTGCTGGCATGATGATTACCTCTAGCTACTTGACACTCACTGTCTTTTATAGTTTAGCATCTCCTAAGTTATATCTGTCCAAAATGTCACTTCCCACCTGTACAGGAATTACAGAATCTTTTTAGGTTTCCTCATCCAAGACTGAGACCCAAATTTCTGTATCCTCTCCAAACAGGTTCTATCAGTCATATTGCCACAAATCAGAGAAATGTAAAAATAAAAGTAGCAGTCCAGCCCACAGTCCGGTAGCAAGAATATTAATAAAACAGCAGTAAAAAACAATGAATTAGTGCTTTTATCTTGGAACCCAAGACTTCATCAGATAATTGAATTTAAACATCTACACTCCTTTTTATACCATTAAACATTTGTTAAATAATTGATAAGTTAACCCTTAAAAGTATACACAGTACTTTAAGTTTCAGAAAAAGAATTTGGTAAAGTGACAGGCAATTCGAGTTTGCAAGAATGGGGTCTATATTATGTTGCCAAATGACGTGTTCAGCGAATACGTCTTCATCGGCAAATAAACGGCGAATGCTTAAATCAACGAAAGGCCACATCAGTGACTTTTTTCCCTAGGGGAAAAAAGCACTGGCCTACTAAACACCACATAAACCTTCAAACCCTACAAAGTGGGAGGCTTTGCCCCCAAGTACTCCCCTTAACAAAATATACCAACTCCAAGATCGCACTACAGTGGAGAAAACAGCAAATCCTCGATGATGGCCAAGTGCTTTTTTCCCCTGGGAAAAAAGTCATTGATGTGGCTTTTTGTTGATTTAAGCATTTGCTGTTTATTTGCCGATGAAGACATGTTTGCTGAACACGTCTTTCAGCAACATAATATAGACCCGCCAGAATGACATCAAACAGGGCTGACTTAATGAAAGAGTTACATCAACTGAAGGAAATGTTCCTCTGTAGAGACTACCCTGAAAAAGAAGTTACTGAGATCATTGAAGTGTACAATGGTTGGAGTACATACACCCCATTGTTGAGGAAAAGGTTGGAACAAGCTACTAAAAAGGGAAAAGAGGAAACATACGAAAAAGCATGTGTTATAAATTTTAAAGACAGCACAAGACTTATCACCCAGATTATCAGGTTAACTGAAGTATTTTTAAGGTGAACAAGGAAGTATTAAGGGTGTTGGGAGAATAACCTACTTTTTCTTTTAAAACTGGGAAAAGATTTAAGAACTTTTTTGAAAACAATTTCTGGAGTGGAAATAAAATGGGAAAGGGAACTACACCCTGTGGTAGGTGTAAGCAGTGTCCTTTCATTAATAAGGCTAAATTTATTACCTTAGATAATGGAATAAAAAGTAAGGTGTACTTTTGTGATGGTAATTGTAACACCAATATGCTGGTGTACTTAACTAGGTGTGGAGGATGTTCAGCATTCTACACTGGTAAAACTGAAAGGATTTAACAACATTAAAACTAAGAAGGAAACTAGCGCCCTATATAAACATTGTTAGTTGTGTGAAATTTGTAAATTTTAAGTTTGGTATACTGGAAGTTATTAAAAGGAATTCCAGGGGTAGGGTGGTGACTGGAAGACCACTGTCTTAAATAAGGAGTTACAATGGCAACTGAGATTGAAATCTAATGTCTTTCCAGGATTAAACAACTATATAACTGTAAAACTAGTGTTAAAAGGGAAATCACTACTTTTATTTACAAATCAGAGACGTGCTGTTTAGCAAGGGACCCAGAAATTATCATTTTGGCACTCCGGTAGCCACTGACTGTCTCTTCTAATGAACCTTGCAACCAGCCACCCATCCAGTGTATGTAAGGCCTTACCCTAAGCATAGCCTTATCTCCTTACTGAGTAATCTTTGGTGAGGTAAATGCTGTACCAAGGGCTCTGCCAAAGTCCAAACAGACCACATCTACCAGTGTTCTCTCACTGAGCCATAGAGTGGCAGGAGGTTTGAATGGTGGCTCTTCTAAGAACTGAAGCAATGCTAATTTGTTTCCTAAGCCTGGCTGTCATCTAGAAAAGCCTTAATCCTTTCCCTTGGGACCCTGTGCCAGCATGTTTGCTTGTTTCATTTGTTCACCAATAGTCTGCCTAGGGGGAATGACATTTTCAACAAGATCCTGGGGAAAAAATCTCCAAATGTAGTAAACAAATACAGCATAAGAAAGCTAATAATACACAGGCAACTTTGTAGATGCGGTGGATATGCTGACAGATGATGATAAACAGTAATACAAATAAGACAATAATCAAAACTGTAAAATAGCAGAAGATAAGATATCAAAATGTGATTTTAATATAAATGACACAAAGCAGTATGTAGGTTCATAGGTAGGTACTAGACTATTGTCCCTAGGGCCTATACAAGACTAGCCAAAAAGGTACCCTGGCTTTCGCCACCCAAGAAAATTATTTTCCTGTGCCCCTGTCGAGCAGAGCCACAGAAGTGATCCCCGGGGTGAATTTCCTATTTCCCATCCAGTCATTAATGGACAGATTATATATGTATTAAGTAATCACCAAGATGTCTACATATAGAGAAGAAGAGTTTGAGGAATCTAAGGGAAAAAGATAGCAAGAAAATTTCAAAAAGGAGTGAAGAAAACCAATTCCCTAATAATTAACTGTGTTTGAGAAAAATATATACATTACTCGTGTAGAGGTGCACTTGCTACATTAGCAGGTCCACTTTGAAAAGTTAAGTTTGAAGATATGCTTGTTAGGGATGTGTCTCATTTTACCTGTAGGAGCTTGTTCCAAGGTCTACCTACAGCAGTGGGACACCATGTGGCACAAACATCTGTACTTATGGGTGGGTTACCTACAGCATTGGAACAGGATGTGGTACTATTGTGCTTATGGAGGTTGTCAACATCAGTGGGACAGCATATGACAATATCATACCTATGAAGGAGTTACCTACTGCTGTGGTATGACAAGCATCACTATTGTGCTTATGGTGGGAGGATTACCTACACTAGTTTCACAACATGTGGCACTATTATACTCATGGAGGGTGTGACACCCCTGCCCTGGCCCGGTAATCAAGGAGTCTCAATTCTCACTACTAACACCAGTGAGAGATGTGCACATTGGGAGGATGACAAGTATACACACAGTAAAGTACAATTTCCCTTAAAAGCACACAGAGATCACAGTCAGTCTGGGGCTGGTTTCTCCCTCTTTCTCCAGATCTCCAATAAGACTCTCCACTGGCACAGCTATAGAGTTGAGTCCTTAGTCAGGGTTCCAAGCCAAGGCCTCCCAGCACTCTCTGTCCAACCATTGCTTTGTGTCCCTGCCCAAGTAGCTCACACACACACACACACACACACACACACACACACACACACACACACACACACACACACACACACACACACACACACACACACTTGAGATTTGATTTATACACAAACACTATCTGGGAAAGGCTGGCACAGGTTTGCTAGCTATGTCCCCTTCTGCCCAAACCATAAGGTAGTTAACGCTGTCACCAGAACCCCTATTTATCTGCTACTGTAACCTTCCCAAAGGGTGACCAGTTCTATTGTGTAATGTTACTGTTACCCAAATGGTAAGTGTGACCAGAACTTTTAAGGCTATTTAAGAGTGGCCTGTACAGTATCACCAAATACATATGCAAGTACGCTAAGATTTTAAATATCTCTGAACCAAACCAGCCGCAATTTAAAAGGTTTAAATATATTTAATAATAAATAAAAGCACAGGACAATACTCATTAACTCAACACAGTAACAGCAGAGTTCAGAATACAGGAAGTATTTTAAAACAACATTGCAGGACAGTCTCACATAAATACAGAAAGCATCTAGACTGATCTTACTATTTCCTATATATCTCTACGAGAGATACTATGATTTAAGTCTTACTTACAGAGCAAAGACAAGTGCAAGTGAAGGGATGTTGTCAAATCCAAAACAAGATACAAAATGCACAGACTTTCTCTCTGAGATAGTTCTTAAGTTACTGACAAACATTTCTCCTGGGTTATGTAGATGACATCACAATTTGACACCTGCCTCTAGTTCCCAGGCTAAACAGATATTTATAATTTAACATGTGTCTGTGAAAAATGCATATCTCTCAGATGTACAGCTGCTAGGAAGCCACAGAACAATACAAAAACACTTTACATGTGAAACCTAGAAATTTTCTCTGTCTCAGGACAATAGAAAGAAATCCCTAGCACTAGACATCATGTCTTAGCTGAGATAAACTAACTTTATAGCACATCGTAAAACTCTTTACTTATTTTTTTTTTAGAGTTTGTAAGTTAACTCTGTATATTCCACCCTTTACAATCAACACATATATTTGCATAGGCATGTAGTTTATACACATTTCTGCTCTTTTCCAGCAGGGTGCACTGTGGTTACAATCTTGAAGCTCAGTACAGAACATATCATTTTCTTACATTTGTAAGGCAAGCATACGGATCATATTACTATTCACAAATAAGACAGAATTATTTACAAAATTCTAGCTGGCTGGGCTGGCAGCCTTCACAGAGGGATTACCTCCATCAGTAGCACAGCATGTGGCACTACAGTACTTTTGGGGTTACTGTACCATATGGCAGTACATTGCTTATGGGGGAATTCCTACCATAGTGGGACAACATGCAGCACTAGCGCACTTATGGGGAGTTGCCCACCGCAGTTGCACAGCATGCATCACTGCCGTACTTATGGGGAGTTGCCTACCACACTAGCACACATGTGCCACTACCATACTTATGGCGGTTAAATACAGCACTGGCACAACCATACATATGGGGGGTTTACCTACAGCAGAGGCACAGCATGGGGGTTACCTACAGCAGTGTCACAGTATACGGCACTACTGTACTTATTGCTAGGTTACCTACAACAGTAGCACAGCATACAGCCCTGCTGTACTTATGGGAGATTACCTACAGCAGTGGGACAGCATGCAGCACTACCATACTTATGGGGGGGTTACCTACTGCAGGATCACAGCATGCAGCACTACTGTACTTATTGATAGGTTACCTACAACAGTGGCACATCGTACAGCACTGTTGTACTTATGGGGGGTTACCTACATGGGTGTTATCTACAGCAGTGTCACAGCATGCAGCACTACTGTACTTATTGATAGGTTACCTACAACAGTGGCAGAGCGTACAGCACTGTTGTACTTATGGGGAGTTACCTACAGCAGTGGGACAGCATGCAGCACTACCACGCTTGTGGGGTTACCTACAGCAGTGGTGCAGCATGTGGGACTGCCATACATATAGAAGGTGTTATTTACAGCAGAGGGACAGCATGTAGCACTACCCCTCTTACAAGGGTTACCTACAGCAGTGGCACAGCATATAGTGCTACCATTATTATAGTATGGGGTACCTACAGCAGAGGGACAGTACTACTGTACTTATGGAGGTTACCTACAGCTTTGGGGTAGAGCTCACTACTACCATTTTTATGGGGGGGTTAGTTGCAACAGAGAGACAGCATGCAGTAATACTTTATGTATGAAGGGTTACCTACAGCAATGGGACAGCTTGTGGCACCTCCATACTTATTTTTCATAGGATGGTGTTAATGAGCTGACCTCGACAAGTTCTGAGAGTTCCATGAGGTTTAGACCAAGAAAGTGTCAGACAAGTACATTCAGCAAAATATAGTAGCTTGTCTGCAAGTTTGATAGTTAGTCTAGCTACTGTAACATACAAGAGAGAGAGACATTGGTGAGTATGGCCACTGTGCCCAGCAGCCCATCTAGCAGTCTGATTGTATGATTGCTGAACTGGACCTGTTGTTATTGATTTCATTAAAGGATTTGGCTCTACTAGTGGAACGGTGATTTTTTCTACAGTTTTTATTGGACCTTTTCTGTTTGCTAGTGGTGATTGTATGATTGTGCCAGTCTGAGTAAAAGGTAGAAGTGGAGTTTAAAGGTCCCTTAACAGATGAGTAGAGTGTAGCAGAGATAGAAGCGGGTACATGTTAGTAGCAGATATTCTGAGAATGGAAGGCCTAGACTTTTTGGAGTCACAAAGGTTACCCAGCTTTGGATTTGAATTACAGTATTTTCTATTAGCTGGTCATACTTAAAGTGGCCATCTCTTATGAAACCAAGCAGTTTAATGGAGCTATCCTTCTCAGTATGTGATAACTAAGCCATTCATGTAGAGTGAAAGGCAGCCTGCAGTTTTGAAGTGTCAGTATACTGCAAAAGTGTAGCATTTCAGCAGCAAGATTTCAGTATCAGTGAAGGTTATAAAGAGAAGGGGACCATGAACTGATCCTTGTGTCACTCTAGCTGAAAAGAGCTGAAGCAGGTAGATATTATCAATCCATTTGATAGACTGATATCAAAGTTCCAGGTGAGCAAACTGTCATTATATATGTATATGTATGTATATGTATATATATATATATATATATATATATATATATATATATATATATATATATCTGTTTATATATATATGTATATATATATATATATATGTATGTATGTATGTGTGTGTGTGTGCTCTGATTAATGTACAATTCTTGTGTATGACAAGAATGAATCCTAGGGCATCCTTGCGAGATAAAGTTACTAAAGCCTGTGACTGCTCTGTCAGCCTGCTCAAAGCCTTGAAAAGCTCATCACAATTCCACATCATGGGACAGTAGATTTCTGAAAACTTCCCACACTGCTGCCTGACAGCAGACCTGCAAGCTCTGCCATGGATCTAGCATACTAGTGCCTGCTTTATAAGGCTGCATCTTTCAGCAAAACTTGATCTGTGAAAGGATGTCAAGGTTCAGGTGTATTATTCCTTTTCACGTCTTAAGGATGTGAAATCTGAGTGGCTAGCTATCATCATTTAAGTTTCTTGGAAAGGTACCATTAATGATACCACCAGAAATTCAACCACTTCAGGTTGGAGGACAGATGTTAATATCACTGTCCTCATACAGGTACCTGTGGACATTTCCTGGTGCTGTGAAAAACTACATGGCCTTATGCAGTGACAGTCATGGGGAGTACATAAATACAAAAATCATACCTTACAGTTTTCATTATAGCCTGCATTCACTTTTCCTGTAGATGCCGTTGCTCCATGGGTATTCATTTCAAGATGTAAGGAACTATGATTGTGTGTGTCTGTGTGTGTGTGTGTGTGTGTGTGTGTGTGTGTGTGTGTGTGTGTGTGTGTGTGTGTGTGTGTGTGTGTGTGTGTGTGTGTGTGCATGTGTGTGTGTGTGTGTGTGTGTGTGTGTGTGTGTGTGTGTGTGTGTGTGTATATATATATATATATATATATATATATATATATAGGGTCTACTTTAGATGTTCGACAGTTCACAACATCGACAGCTATTTGAACGAGACCACAAGATCGACAAATCAGTTAAACGAAAGTACATATGAATGACATTCCATATAGACGAAAACAGAAATGCAGATATAGACATACACTGAAATATGAATAATATGTTCGTCGAAATACAACAATTAAGTGCACTGAGACACGTATTCACGCTACTATACTCTTCAAATCAATCCACTAATTATGGCGTATTCACTCTGCTATACACTACAAATCAAACTGCAAATTATGGCAACGATGTGCTATGCACCACATTGCTGTTAGGGTACTAAACATGGAAGCTCCTGGTATTGTAGGTACTGCCTATAAAACTATTACTTCCCAGAAAGGGAAGGAATTACTTGTGGTAGACAATTATATTTACTATCTTGAAAGATGTAGGGATAACAGAAGATACTGGTGTTGTAAATATAAAATAAGTGACAGTTGCAGAGGTAGGTAGAGCTACAACAACATTGATGCCTACAGGTAATATTTTGCATAAGTCCGTACCGCATAACCATATGGCTGAACCGGGTGAAGTAGAAAGATACAAAGTTTGTATTGAGGTGAAAACACGGGCAAAGTATAGCCGTGATACTCTGTGTTTAATTCTGCAAGATGCTGTGGCCTCCACTTCTCTACAGTCCATTTCTTATGTACCTTGTAGGAAAGCTTTGTTGCAACAAGTTGGGCGTGTTCGCCGTAAACAAACTTCCTATTATGAAGGTGCAGAAGTGACTTTAGACAATATTGATTTCTCAATGTTTCCATTGAAAGATGGTGAATTTAGTAGGAGAAAGTCTGATAGTAGTTCTGAAACTAAAGTGGTAGTGTTCAGCACAGTAAGCAATTTGCAGGACTTGAGCCGTGCCACTGTTTGGATGATGGACAGCACGTTCTTTGGTAAAGGTCTGAATATTGGGCAACTTTATTCTATTCATGGATTTGTGAAGTATGGCACTCATAGTCAGACTATTCCATTATTGTATGCATTCTTGTCTAAGAAATCCCTAAAATGTTACAATTACTTGTGGCATTGTGTTTTTCATTTGTTGTCAGATCAAAACTTTGATGTAAGTGTGGGATTCGTGTTGTGCGACTTTGAAATTGAAGCCCTTAAAAGCGTTAGACTAAACGTTCCTAACGCAAAATCTAAGGACTGCCTCTTCCATTTTTCTCAAAATGTTTGGTGCAAGGTTCAAAGTTTAGGTTTAACTAGGCACTATAACACGTGTCAAACATTCCAACTCGCAGTCAAGAGTCTTGTCGCTCTTTCATTCTTACAGGAGAATGAAGTGGAGTCAACATTCGAATCATTAAGACAGGGCTTTCCACAGGAGGGGCAAGAATTATTAAAGTACTTCTCTGATTGGTATATTTATGGAAGAGCACGGAAGATTAGTACACGGAGCACTTCTAAACATCGCTTCCCCCATTATTTCCAATCACATTTTGGAATGTTAGTGAGCTGAATGAACTGTGTTTGCCGCATACACAGAACACAGTTGAAGCTTGGCACAGGAGACTTAAATGTCTCATGGGGAATAGAAGTACAAACTTACATGTCATCATTACTTCTCTTGTTAGCGAACAAAATAGGGTTGATGAACTACGTGTTAGATTTTCTACTGGTTATGTCCCATCTCCCAAAAAGAGAAAGCTGATAGAAAGGCATGAAAAGTTTCAGACTGTCTTTTCTAATAGAAGCGAATATGCGGCTGTTGACTTTGTCAAAGCCATTGCTAAACTACTTAAAGTGTAAATTACAGTAGTGGTGACACGTGAATACATATGGACAAATGTTTGTGTTGCACACTTCTAGGTATATTAAGGGCAAATAGTAGTTTTACATGTGTATTCCGCTTTAGGTTTACATTGTTATAAGTTGTCGTTCTTTTGAACTTTCAATGTTCATCGTGTTACCCTGCTGCAGTCATCACACTTGGGTTATCCTGTCGTCAGGCAGTCCCGCAGTCAGCCGGAATTCCAAAGTCTTGGTCCGGCGTCGGTTGTTGTTGCCTCTTCCCTGATGTCAGTGCGCCAGGGGTATATATAATGCAACCGACACCATTTTATTCAGTCTTTCTTGCCGCACGGTGCCCAAAGCAGAATCAGTTCGCAAGTGCCGGTCGGCCGACTCCTGAAATTTTCAAATTCGAATTTAGACCGAAGTTTTCTATAAAGCTAAGTACCCCATTGGGGAAACCTTTCTTGCCTCAGATCGATGTCAGAAAAAGTTAACAGTTGTATTTCTTGTGGGAAGCAAATACCTCATAAGGATTTTCATTCTTATTGCATACCTTGCCTAGGCCCAAACCACGACGTCACTACTTGTCGGTTTTGTGCTAGGTTTAATAAGCGTAATATTAAAAGACGCTTTGATTTCGCACGACACTACTTCGGTAGGAAATTTAACTACACCATGCCGTCAGAGCAACAGACTACCGGCGTGCACAAAAAATGCAAGGATAAGGACAGACAGCCCAGGCCTAAGCCAGATTCCGAGGCCTCGGCTGAGGCGGTCTCCGGTTCTCCGGTCCTCAGTGAGGCTCCGACGCATCCCCTGACTACCGCAGATCTGGAACCCGAGACCGCTACGGAATGTTTGGCAGAATGCACCAGGCCGACGCAGCCATTTAGTTCAGGCCCTTCCGACGACATTGCTACAAAGGACGTCGGTGCTACAGAAACGCCATCGGTTTCTGAAGGCATTTTCAGACCGACGACCCTCACCATTAAAATGTTTTCTAAGACGAAGACTCCTACTAAATCTAAAAGGACTGAACTTCAGTCTCCTGTTCAAGGCCCCATGCCTAAGAAACAGATGCTCAAAATGGCTGAAGATTTGATTTCTTTAATCAGGGGTTCCCATCCTCCTCCTGACAAAAGGCCTAGACAAGAGGAAGATTATGCATCCTCTGAACAAGTGTCCATTTCTTCAGACTCCTCTGAGGACCAAGATTACTACTTCTCTCCTTATGAAGATTCTGATGCTGAGGACTCTATTCCCTCAGCTTCTCCTCCTGAAGACTACTCCTTTGGGGAAACTTTACACACTATGAGGGAACATTTTCACTGGGAAGGTCAGGACTACTCTGACTCGAAGAAAAGGCTCAGAGAGTTTCTTTTACTCCCCCAACACAGACCACTTGCCATCCCACCAGTTTTGGACATTGTGGATGATGTTTACTTAGAATCCAGTTTCAACCCAGACTGTCTACCTCCTGCTCCGGCTAAACCTGACAAATAATACAGAGTGCCTGATTCCCACAAATTTCTTTACAAAAGCCCTGTAGCTGATCCAGAGACTATCTCCCAGGGTCCCAAGGTGGCTAAGGCTTCTATGGCTAAAAACCCAGTACCTTCTGAGAGGGATTCCAGAGCACTAGACAGGTGGGGGAAAAAGGTTTACATCTCAGCCACACTAGCTATGAGGGCACTGAATTGCCAATTTGACATGCTTAAGTATCAGCAATTCCTAATCTCTCAGTTAAAGCAAAGAATAACCACTCTCCCTCAACAATCTGAATTGAAAGAAGTACAGGATCTGTTGCACGCCACTGAGCAGGTGGGAAAACATACCTTACAATGTGGGTTTGATTCTCTGGAGGCCTCTTGCAAAGCAGCTGTCACTGGGTCTGTTATAGGTAGGCATGCTTGGTTAAAGGAACAAACTCTGCCTGATCATGTTAAAGCAAAACTACTAGATGCTCCCTTACAGCAGGATGTTCTTTTTGGAGTTAAAGCAGAAGTTTTAAAGAAAATGGAGGATAAGGCAAAATCTATGCAGACAGTCAAAGATTTCCTACAGGTACAACCCCCTCGCTTCAGCAGAAACTGGCCAACAAAAAATTGGTCCTTTCCAGCTTCTGACAGACCACAGAGGGGTAAATACAGCTGCCCAAGGGGCAGAGGACAACCACAAGCCCAGTATAAACCTCGCCAGCGGGGCACTACAACACAGAAGGGAGGAGAAGACAGGTCCCCATCCACTAGAAGGCAAACTCAATGACTTGCACCTCATCTGTCCAAGCAATACTCTCTTGGCAGCCCCCTTGGGGGGAAAACTCGCACTTTTTGCATACAACTGGCACATTGTCACAAAGGACAAATGGGTCCTAGACATAATTTTACGAGGATACAGATTCCATTTTCACACCTTGCCAATGAAAAGAGAAATGCTAAACTTGCCACAAAATCAAAGGGCAGAGGCACAAAAGCAAATTACAGCTCTCATGGACATGAGAGACATTCACCTGGTACCTACTCGAGAGCAAGGCCAATGATTTTACTCAAGACTCTTTCTAGTGCCCAGAAAGGACAATGCCTGGAGTCCAATTCTGGACCTTTCAATTCTAAACACTTACTTACAAGTACCCAAATTCAAGATGCTAACACTACAGCAGCTACTTCCCATGTTGGGCAAGGAAGCATGGCTGGTAACGTTGGACCTCAAGGAGGCATACCTGCATGTCCCTATCAGACAAAGTTGCAGAAGATACCTCCGTTTCATTGCAGGTTCAACCCATTACCAATTCTCTGCACTGCCCTTTGGCTTATCTACTGCGCCCAGAGTCTTCACAAAATGCCTGGCACCAGTAATTGCATACTGCAGACAAAGAGGAATTCAAATATATCCATACCTGGACGACTGCCTCATCCATGCAGAAAGCAAAGACATTCTCTTACATCATCTGGCCTTTGTAAAGCATCTACTAAACTGCCTGGGGTACACAGTAAACAAAAAGAAGTCAAAACTAGTACCCTCACAAAAAGTGACATTCCTGGGTGCCAGCTTGAATACAATGGCCCAGAAGGCTTATCTTACGCCAGACAAGCAACTACAACTGACTCAATATTTCAAGACAGTGGCAACAAAGACCCAATTAACTGCAAGAAAAATTCTGCAGGCCTTGGGCTTCATGGCATCTTGCATACTAATAATACCATTTGCAAAGCTGCATATGAGGAAATTACAGTGGTACCTAAAAAGCGTATGGTCTCAACACAGCCACAGCTTGGACACAATGATATCTCTCATTCCCTGCCTACAACAGGAATTTCTATGGTGGTCACAGGCATGTCACCTCAACAAGGGTCAGCCTTTCACCTTGCCCCCAGCCAGGCAAACTATCACAACAGATGCTTCAGATTACGCCTGGGGGGCACACATAGCAGGGCAATGCATTCAAGGCCTATGGACTGCAGATCAAAGAAATCTGCACATAAATCAAAAAGAGATGCTAGCTGTACAGAAAGCTCTGACAGCCTTCAAGGATCTGTTACATCCAGGACAACTGGCAATAAAGACGGACAACACCACAGTAATGTGGTACATAAAAAAGGGGGTACACATTCCTACCCTCTATGCAGGCAAGCAATGATCTTATGAAACACAGCTCTGGCTTACCAAGTTCAGTTACAAGCTCAATTCCTGCCAGGACAGAAGAACACTTTGGCAGACGACCTCAGCAGAAACATCAAGGATCCCCACGAGTGGAAACTAGATCCACAAATATTTGCAATGATAACTCAAAAATGGGGCTTTCCAGACATAGACCTGTTTGCCAGTCCTCAAAACTATCAACTAACAAAATATTGTACAAGGACATTTCACCATCAAGCTTGGAAAGTGGACGCACTCTCTTTCAGTTGGAAAAACCTGACAGTATATGTCTTCCCTCCATTGCCTCTCCTCCCAAAGGTTCTTCTGAAAGTCAAAAAGGAGAGACCACGACTGATTCTCATAGCCCCAGACTGGCCACGCCAGCACTGGTACCCGCTATTGAGAAATATGGCCCACAGCCCACCATGGATATTGCCTCAAATCCCCCTTTTGCTCACACAACAAAACAATCAGATTCTACACAGCCAGCTCAAAACTTTAATCTGGCTGCATGGCAAATCTACTAAACATCCAACCAGCTCCTCTTTCCCAAGCAGTTCTGGATGTTATTCTGGAAGCCAGGAGACCAAGCACCAGGAAGGCTTATTCGGACAAATGGAAAAGGTTTTGTGCCTGGAACCAAGCTAAAGGCTAAGACACAATTCAGCCTCACATGCCTCACATTCTGCAGTATTTAGCTGAGATGTTGCACAAATGACTTTCTTTTTCCTCCATTAAAATCCATGCTTCAGCTGTTTCAGCTCACTACAACACGGATCCACCTTTATTTTCACATCCTCTTCTAAGGTAGTTCCTCAGAGGGGCAAAAAACATTAGACCACCCAGGAGAGCTCCTACACCAACATGGGACCTCAATTTTGTTCTGGAAAAAGTAACGCTACCTCCCTTTGAACCAGCTTTCTCTGCAGATCTTCAGTTCCTATCTTGGAAGACTGCCCTGCTGCTAGCAATAACTTCAGCTAGAAGAGTCTCAGAGCTACAGGCACTAATGGCAGTGGAACCTTTCCTCATTTTTCATCAAGACAGAGTTTCTCTACGAACTAATCCTGCCTTTATGCCTAAGGTGGTTTCCAGTGTGGCTTTAAATCAAACCATCCACTTACCCACCTTCTTCCCAAATCCACAGAACAAAGGTGAGAGACTCCTGCATTCCTTGGACATTCACAGGCAACTTCGTTACTACTTGGACAAAACTAAGGCTTTCAGAAAATCTGACCAGCTCTTTGTGTCCTATGCTACAGCTTCTCAAGGGAAGGCTATATCAAAACAAACCATTTCTAAATGGATAGGTCATTGCATATGTTTCTGCTATACCCATCATGGGAAACCAATCCCTGCTACCATTAGGTCCCACTCTACCAGGGCAACAGCTACTTCTACCGCCTTTCTCAGGGGGTTCCAACCAAGGAGATTTTAGCAGCTGCAACTTGGAGTTCAGTGCACACCTTTACCAAACACTATCACTTACCTCTTTACTCTAAGACCAGGGGGGGCTTCGCCACTGTAGTTCTGCAGGGCCTTATAGCCTCCACTAACCCTCTCTGATACCTCCCCCCATCCTTAGCTTTGGGATTCAACCCAAGTGTGATGACTGCAGCAGGGTAACATGATGAACATAGTACAGTTTTGTACCTACCATAAATGTAGATGTTCAAGTGTTCACCCTGCTGCAGTCCAGGTTACCCTCCCTCCATCCCCTCTGATCTACTGGCTAAATCTCTTCAATACCTTACTGATGTATTTGCTTATAGCTGAAGGGATTTTGTGTTTGTGCAGAGGTTACTCCATTTGGTACTAATTTCTGACCACCTTTTTGGGGGCACCTGACATCTGGGGCAAGAAAAACTGAAGAAAACGGCGTTGTATGCATTATATATACCCTTGGCGCACTGACGTCAGGGAAGAGGCGACAGCAACTGACGCCGGACCAAGACTTTGGTATTCCAGCCGACTGCGGGACCGCCTGATGACAGGATAACCCAAGTGTGATGACTGCAGCAGGGTGAACACTCGAACATCTACATTTATGGTAGGTACAAAACTGTACTTTTAAGTGGTCTGTCGATCTTATGGTCTCGTTCAAATAGCTGTTGATATTCTGAACTGTCGAACATCTAAAGTAGACCCATATATATATATATATATATATATATATATATATATATATATATATATATATATATATAAAATAGAGACAGAGAATGAATACCACTGTAGTGCATGGAGTGCTGCAGTTATGCTCCAAAACTGGAAAAAAGACAAGCCTGTTATTCACGTCTAATATCAAGAAACTGCGTAATTTGCTGCTACACTCTAGTCTTGTACTAGAGCATTACCAGATGCCAGTGGTTACCACAGAACAGCGTCCAGAATCACCAAGAGATTCAAAATATATTCAAGCACAACTCAGCCAGTCAGTTTTCGTTCTTTATGGCTGAGTAAAGTGTTTGAATATGTTTTAAAGGTCTTTCTGTTTCCCACAGTTCTGTCTGTGGTGGCTGCTCCCTGTGTAGTAGTGTTAACTGAATTACAACTTTCAAAGTTGTAAAGTATTTAGTGCTCCTACATTTTTTCTTGTAAGTTTTGCAGTACATGGGAGAATGTTAAGATCCATTAGGATCATAACCAGGTAGTTATTGTTTGAGACAGATATGTCAAGTAGTTCAACTCAACATTGAAGCTCGAGAAGTAGCTGACTCCAAGTCAGACTGCAGGCCTGTCACAAGTGGAGTCCCACAGGGTTCGGTCCTGGGTCCTCTCCTGTTTGGTATCTACTTTTCTGAAGTCCAGAGCAACACAAAGGGACTCTGGTTGGCAAAGTTTGCAGATAATTCAAGTTGGGAGCTATTATTAACTCCCCAATTGATGTTGATATCCTACAGAAAGACCTCACTGAGACCAACGACTGGTGTCAGCCCCATGGCCTTAAGCTCAATGCCAGAAAATCTGTCGTCATCCCCTTGAGAAAAACCCAGTTCCCTTGAATTACCACATCGATGGTAGTCCAATGAACACAGAAGGCATTATAGGAGGTCTGGGAACACAGGTTGACAGCAACCTCTCTTTTGACCATCACATTGCCACTGTGGTCAGAAAGGCCTTCTATGTGGCACATCTCATTACTAAGGGTTTTGTATCCAGGAAGAAAGAGGTCATTGTCTCCCTCTACTCTTCCCTCTTTAGGCCATTCATCGAGTATAATGCCCCATTTGGCATGTACCTCACTAGACACCTGCAACAACTGGAGAGGCCACAAGGATCCTAGGCCTTAAACACTTGTCCTATAGGACAGACCCAAAAAAACTCCAACTGTTCTCTGTCTCATATCGCCTGCTTAGAGGCGATCTCTGCTTGATTACAAAGCCATGTCTGACCCAGCTCTGTTAGAAATGCTACATCTAAAGAAATCCCAATCCCTCTGCACCACACGCTCCAGAGACCTCAACCGCATTACTACAATCAACAGAACATGCTGGAGTGACAGGTTCATAACCCAGAGACTGCCCATGCTCTGGAATAGACTTTCCATACATGTCAAGCAGAGCACCTCACTGGCCCTCTTCAAGAGAAATCTTGATGAGTGGATGGGAAATAGAAAATTCACCCCGGGGATCACTCCAGTGGCTCTGCTCGACAGAGGCACTGGGAACTAAGGTTGGGTGACATGATGTCAGGGTAATCCTATGGGCTAGGCTTTTAAAGGCTCCAGGACCATTAGCCTAGTACACACCTATAAACCTATGAGCCATACACTACAAAGGATTATGATCCAGTCTTTCTCATCATACACCTCCTGGTATGTTCTAGAGATGTTGATTTTTTTATGATTCACTTCTCAAGCTTCAATGTTGAGTAGAAATACTTGACATATCTGTTTCAAACAATAACTACCTGGTTATAATCAGAGACCTTGTCATAGTCCTCTGGTTCTATCCATTTTAATATTACTAACATGTACTACAGAACTGGGTGAGATGGCCTATAAATGACAGTTTCTTTTAGTTTCATGTAGAAACAAGTACTGATCAGTCTTTGTCTGGCCCTTCAGGTCACAACTGTTCAGTTATTAATGTTAGTACAGGTTTAATATCCTTCACCTCTGCTAAGAAAGAGAACCATACACACCCTAATGTTTTTTCCTTTTAAGACGTGCCGAGTGTAGTCTGCTAATATTTACTATTGCAAAAGTACTTTTAAATAAACAGACGTCACTGTGCAGATTATGATTTTCTTACAATAGCTGCAGGTGTTATAAATTGTCATTTTAATTATTAATAAAAGACAAATACTTTCAGCTGAACTTGGGCAAACCAGTTAAATACTAATCCAGTCCTTTTTTGGTTTCTCTTGGCACAGCCAGTCCTCGTGTATTATTTTACTAACAGTGCCCTTCACTGTAACTGAGCATGTGAATCTCGAACAACCTGATTAACTTCTTTATACCTAGATCCTAGGAAGAAGGACACCTTCAGTTGTCATTGAAGTTATGACTAAATCTGCATAGAAGTTGGTTCAACCCCATTTTCTTTATGTATTCCTCTAGATGTGTTATGATTTCAGTGCACACCTTCTGAGTGAAAGTGGTAAGAAAGATTTACACTCCTTTCTCAAACAAAGAATATTACATTTAGTGTCACAGATGGTATCATTTTAGTGATTTTAAAATACTAAAACACACTAAGTGTTTGAATATCTTGGAAAAAATAACAGAGCAACTGAAAGTGGTTGTTAACTTAACAGTGAAACAGTAAAAGTTTTATTTTTTTTCAAATGGTTACATTTAGAATTTAAAGGTGAATACTATTTATTTGTGTAAATACAGCTTCATAAGTTTAGATTAGTATGCTAAAGTAACAAATCACACCACTCCTTTCATTCTTTCATGGAACAGTTCTTTGTAAAGCATTGCCATTTGGCTGAAATTATTTGTGTAAGTCTGATTTAGTTTATTTGTTTGTTAACCAGATAAGTGAACTGGTCCTTTCTGCACCCTTTTCAACCCCAACTCAGAACACAAGGGAAATATTAAAGCGGCATATGTAAACAGTTTACATTGTTTATAATGTTTGTGCAGCTCATTAAACAACATGTTTTTGGAGGAAATAAGAATACCTGGTGAGAAAAAACACACAAAAAGAGAAGATTCATATGCAGTGCAAACAGTGACTGGAAGTCCTGAATAAATCCCAGACCACTGAGGCAGTTAGCCACTGATGCACTATACTGCCTTTCATGGTCATTGCATTCAGCTTTTAGGCATTTTACTTGGAATCCTTTAATGACAGCTTTTGAATATCAGCTACTAGACAACATATTGATAAGGGAATAACTCTACCATAAAAAAGCTCCCCTGAGGCATCATAATGGTTTAAATTAATAAGGTCATAAAGTCCATGGTTTTACAATAAAATTATTATAAAAATGTTATGTTTTCAAGTCCTATTCTTCTGCTTACAAAATAAATGTGATTTTCTCTTTATCCAGGCGAAAGAGATCTTTTAGTACCTGGTATTTGTGTCACTATGGCAACAAAACACTTTCTGGTTGACTGAATAAGTACAAATCTTATGCTAGGCAGTTGTATGCTTGCTTGGTCAATGCATAATGAAAAACAGTCAAGGCACATATTCAAATGAAAACTGAGCTTCACAAAAAATATCTCCCTACCTGCACTGCTGTTTTTTTCCCGTTATGATGTCTGCAGACTATGTAAAATTTAGGATTAGGAAAAATGCTACCTTTCCTCATTAGTGTAAATTAGATGTAGCAAAAATTGGGGTTATGTATCATCTTTTCAAAGAGGTGAAAATAGCAGATTCTCCAGTCATTTCACAGTGGAAGATTTTTTATTACTTTTTCTAACCAGTGTCTTGTGTTAATGTTCTGTTGCTGTCGTTGTTTCCCTTTTCTTTTGTATCTGTCAGTTCACATATTTGGAGAGTTGTCATAGGTAAGACCAGAACGGTGAGGAAGTGGGCTGTGTGATTTTTGGGGCTGCCTTTCTGCAATCTTTTAAAAAGCTCAGTCTTATTTCCCTTTAAACATAACTTCTTCAGTGACTGAATGTACACACCTTTCTATAAATGTACCAACACAGTAACTAAACAGTGCAATATGCGTCCACATGGCTGTGGTTCACTGATGCAAAGACAAGGTAGTCGATGCATGCCCAGTGGGTAACTTTGGGATGAGACTGAGAGGTAGAGCAGTCATCCAGGTAAAACCATGGCTTTGATAGTTCTGTTTATCGGGACAGGTGCTTTGCATCACAATGGCAGCATTTTGTAAGGCAGTATCATTCAGAAGGAAGGAAGGAAGGAAATGGCAACTGAACAGTTCCTACTTCATTTATTTTCTAAAATGGTTGGTCAGCCAGTTCGTGCTGTACAGGACTACATCACACCTGCCATCTAAGTAAAGGAAAAATATGTTTTTATTATATCAATTACGAAGCCTTCTTTTGCTCTCACTTAAACAACGCTACATTTGCAAGGTCCATCTATTTTAATTTATACAGTTTGATCTATCACTTTAATTTTCAGTTTACAAATGAATGACTAGATAATACCAATTCATTGTTTATACACTATGGTAATAAAATAACTAAATCTGGCCATAAACTGAGTCAAGAGTTTTAAAAAGGATCATTGTTTGCCACAAAAATTTCAAAATGTCTAGCAAATATGTTAATGAGTCCACTGCACGGACTGCATGTGTTTTATATAAGCTAAGCCATTTAAACCTTGTTTTTTTTTTGCTGTTGATTAAAAAGTTCCTAGGATACTGTCCTCACATAAATAATTAATCCACCTTTTGATAATTTAAGTTGTTTGTTGCCTAAATTAATATTTTATGAGCTTAAGGGAGTTCCTTACAGAAAAAAAATGTGAATACATGGAACACTGTAGCCATTCATGTTCTGTGAATGTATTTCATTTTTTATTTGCTACAGTAGTACTAAGGGAACCTGTTTCCAAAAAAAAAGTCTGATTCCTTATGTGCTTAAACTATGGTATCTTTGCTTTAAGATAGTTCATTGTCTTTGCTGATTCACCTTAATGACATTAACACCTTGCTTATCATAATCCTCTGGTTCTGTCCATTTTAATGTTACTAACGATGTGTTACAGAATTGGGCACAATGGCCTGTAAATGACAGTTTATTCTAGTTTCAAGCAGAAACAAGTACTGATCAGTCTTTGTCTGGCCCTTCTGGTCACAGCACTTCTGCAGCTTCATGTTAGTATTTAAACTTTTGTTTTATTGATTACTAATGCAGGTACACAAGCTATGGCTTTCACTTGTGTAACTGGCATAAGGTGCCTTGGGAAAAGCACCAAGCATACATTTTGTTGTGCATAATGTCATGTTTGTATTATGTAGTGAGTTTTTTAACAACAAACTCATGGTACATAGTCTGCTGAGTGGCTAAAGCCAAACTGACCACCAGCTTTGCCTTTAGAGCGCCCCATTTTAACAAACTATGCTTTATGAACACAAGCAGACAAGTCTGAGAACAGCACTATATTCATATCTGCTCTTTCTTTCATTATATAGTTGTCTCCTTGTTAATCTTTTAACGTAGGGGCACTGTACCGTTTTGGAAAGGTGCTGCTTTCTCAATGAAAACACCATATTGATTGTTGTAAGAGTACTTTTGGGGGAATGGAGGCAAACAGTATTACTGTTTTAATCTGTAGACTGTGGTTGTGGTTAAAGTCACTAAGTCACAGTTTAGTCGTGCACAGTTCATCGGACACATCCTGAAGACTACGTAATTATTTGAGTATAGTGTGTCAGTGAAATATCTTTTTTTCTATAATACAGTAATGGTGAACATACCTCTCAACTGTCCAGAGTTTTTCTCATATTTTTATGTGTTCATCATAAAATTTATCATTTTCTTACAAATCACTGAGTACTGAAGTCGCTAAATAATGACAGACTTTTGAATTTCAGACTTCATATCCTTCAGAAATTGCATGTTAATACAAAATTTGTTATTCTAGTAACTTTCTGTGTTTTTAGGAGCAGTATTTAATATCTGTCCGTGACCTGATATTGCCCCCCCCCCCCAGTTATTTTTCGGTTTATTTATTTATTTATTTATTTTACAGTTGTTGACCAGGATAGTCCGACTGGATACATGTCTATTTTCAGCAGAGGCCCGGGGAGAAAAGCTCCAAGATAATAATGCATATTGAACATTTAGTAAATGCTAGTTTCAAGCAGATTACAGTCTTATGCTAAGAGATTGAGAGGTAAGATGGTGAAGCTGGTTATATTACAGAGGTGGCACATTGTTTATACACTGTGGTAATAAAATAACTAAATCTGGCCATAAACTGAGTCAAGAGTTTTAAAAAGGATCATTGTTTGCCACAAAACATGAGGGGTATAACAGTATGGAAAGCAATGTTTTTCATATCACCAGTTTATTAAATTAGTTTGGTTGAATCAACACTGTGAATTTTAACCCTTTTAATTCACCAAAAATTGTGGTCTGTATCAAAGTCAGTTTTAGTTAGATCAGCTTTGAACTGCTTTAGTGAGTGCCATATTAATGCAGAAATGTATGAAAGAAGATTACTGGTTCAGCATGTCTACTAGTCGTGAATTCAGTGCCTTCATTCTTTTTTTTCTGCTTTCTCCTGCCTATCTCTACTCTTTAATTGTTCCTTCATCCCGTATTCCAGCACACACTCCAAAAGTGTTCAGCATCCCTACCGCTGTACTGTAGAGTGATGTTCTCATACATCACTCCTACATTTGTGTGAGTCCTAAATATCCCCACCACTTGAAATCCATTATTAATCCTTTTTCAGCTCCACACTTCCTTCCTGTCCTCTATGGATTTTGAATACCCATATCACATCTGTACAACACACCTGCAGTGTCCTGGCCAAATTTACTCTAGTCAGTAGGAATACTGCCTCAAGTCTGTTAGGCCTAGTGGGACTAACCCAGTCAACAATAAATAAGCAAATTATTTCTCCAGTATGTACAAGTCCAGAACTGTGAACCAGTTACCATATTTTAGGTTCCCGTGTTGATTTTCAACTTTGCAACTCTTTAGTATATTCTGTACAGTTCCAGTATGTCTTGTATTTATTTATTTTTTGTATATTCATTTTGATTGGGTAGGTTGAGTAAACCACAATGTCTTTCTTCTACCACAACTCACTTACAAAATACTAAAACCTTACAGTTCACATAGGATTTAAGTTCATATGAGTGACTGCTGCAGTAAAAACAATAACAGCAAACTTAAGTGTAGGTAATACAGTAATTTTCTCTGTAGATTTGTAATTAAATTAGTTCCTTTATAATAATTCCTTATCTGAATTATATAGCACATGTCCTACCACCACAAGTATAAATATCTATAATTAATCAAAAGCCACCAATAGTATAAATGGAAACCAAATGTGTGTGCATGTGTTATTATTTACATTTATACGTGTGTGTGTGTGTGTGTGTGTGTTTATACATCCTTGCACACAAGCACAGAGTCACTCATGGAGACTCTCTCATGCTTGCTCACACACACACATACACACACACACACACACACACACACACACACACACACACACACACACACACACACACGCGCGCACACACGCTTACACAGTCATACATGCGTACCCCCACCCCACACCACACACTGTAGCACAGATTTTTATGAAAGGTTCAAGTTCTAAAGTGTAATAAAACTAATTGGGTAAACCTTGCCATATTAATGAAACTGTACAGCCTGAGTACCATGCAGGAATGTTGTGTCTTTTGGCTTTTCCCAGTTAGGGGTCGCCACAGTGGAACTCCAGTCCGCTAATGATTGGCAGTAGATTTTTACATGCCAAGTTGCTAGCTCTGACGCACAACCTTCAACAAAGGTATGCCCATTCACGCATGTCTCCACACAGAAGACGCTTTAGCTGAGAATCAAACAGGACAACGTCTTACTGTGAAGCGACAACGCTACCGCTGCACCACCACCGCTGCTCTGAGTACCATGAAGGAATAGTGTAGTAAAATACAAGTTATTTCAAGTGCAAATCTGGTATATTTAATATCTTACTATAGAGCCATATTGCTTTTATATAGAAGAACATAAGAATACAAAAATAAGCCTATATTGCACAGCAAACTAAAGTGGAATTAATGAATGAATAAATAAATGTTCCAACCGTGATACATGTATATAGTTAAAACAATCTGTAAATCACTAGTGTTACTGAGTTGTTTGCTTCAGTGATGTTTGCACCTAAGGAAACATAACCTATGACTATAGTCAGACTGTACTTTCAAGTTTTATCAATACATATGTCATTTAAATAGTTTTTCATGGCATTTAAGCACGTCTGTGGTGCTCTAGTGGCTCATGGAATCGGGTTCTAAATCGGTGGGTCAACCAACAAAATGTTTTACTACCATAGATGAGTGAGTGACAAGGAGTATAAAAATTCTACCCTGAAACTAATTTTTTTTTCATTGTATCTTTGTATTCCAGGCTATTTTAATGTGTCAAATTACTTGTAAGTTCTTATTTCTGAATACTTCTGTGTCCCCTTGCTAATGCTCTGGTACACAGACTATCACGTGTAATATTTTAGTTCTATAAAATGGCTGTTCTGGGACGTGCTATATTAACATGATCTTTTTAACTGTTTTAAGTTATTGTTCTTGTTCCCAGAATCCATTTCAAATCCCTTTTATGCAAGCCATGCTACACATAGTGAAATGCTATTTTATTCATTCAGTTTGTCATGTAATTGCAGTATTGGGAATCACAGGTGTCTCACACACCTTCTGGAGCATGATTGCTTGCACTTTTCCCTGAATGACCCTTATGTGCATGTCTGTCAGGGTCTTTTTGAAGTATTCAATGTAATTGCACAACACCACACAACAAAAAGTAGCTAAATTGCAGGCTTTTGCAAGGATGTCGGTCTGTAGTCCTACAAGTACTGGCCTTGTTTGACCTTGTGTGAATGTTTGCTAGTAATTCAATGAAAATGAAGTGAAATTTAAAAAAGGGCATGCAAACTAAATTTACTATTTCCCAGTGTCTGCAATTGTAAGCTTTGATTTTTTATCTAGATGTCTTAAAAACAGAAATGTGGTGTATTTGCTCAAAAAGTATTTTACTTTCATAATTCCTGCTATATTTCCTGTTATGTTATTTTTTTCCTTTGTAGTTATGCACCCAACATAAATGTACCCTTCTTTTTTTCAGTCTGTGTTGTTATAAGGCTTTTCTTTTAATACCGAGGAATAAATGTGTCCTTGCATTACATTTCTCTCTTCTGCTGTTGAACTTATGCCCTTTGGATAAACTGTAGTATAGCAACACTTCATTAAAGACGTAGTCATTGAGCATGACAAAGTAGTAGTTGCTCCCTGTGCTGTCTGTAAGACTAAGATACTATTATCTGTACTCTTACTGTAGAGCCTCACACCTGAGTGTTATAGCCATCAGTGAATTAATGATACACAGCATCACATTCAAGTTCAACTGTTTGTGCTACATTCTGATCCCTTTACTCCCTTTTTTCAGTGTAAGGTGTTCATTTCATCAAAACCATAATTCCTTCTCCTTTGTTCCATTAGCAGATATTCACTTCATCAAAACCATAGTCACTGAGCATGTCAGATTTGTAGTTGCTGTCTATACTATGCTTTAGACTAAAACACTACTTTCTGTAAGGCTATTTCTTTTGCTGAAGTGAGTACCTTCATCAAGAGGGTCACTGTCTAAAATGTGGCCAGCTATGTGTGCTGACACTTTTTTCTTTCTTCCTGAAACAACAGTGGGGGGGGGGGCTAGTTTCACCACACTGTTCACATGTTTTAATACCATTTGCTGACATCATAAAGACTGAACCTTCTGCATAAGACTGGGAGTATCAACTGACAGTAAAATACTACAGACTTCCTGTGTGTTTGCTATGCCATACAGGCAGATACAAATTCCCCTGGGTGAAGCATGCAGGAGGTTAAACTTTAAAAAAGGGGGGACTGAGTTGATGAGCTTTCCCTTATTTTGATTTCAAGGCAAGGAAATAAACATTTTATGAAGTTAAGGCTGGCTTCTGGTAGTAAACCATACTGGAAAATATATATATAATTTTTTTTTATAGTAAAAAGAAAAAATTCTGGGTTGAGTTAAACATTTGGTGAGAGTAGTCTTTTCCTTTGTGTAAGTGGAATAGACTGTTTTTAATGAGCAGTTATAGACATTAAACAAGAGTCAACAATCTTCTAAATAACAGGCTGTGTGACACCCTCAGCAAACAGATAACATAGGTAACATGCCATAAATGCACCCATCCTGTTCTGTAAAACTGGTCTGTTCTGACTGGTGTTGCAGCACAGTAATAGAGGTGCGGTGTATTGTGTGATAGGATTTAAGGCACTGTTCTTTATTTCTTACATTAGTGTTTAGAACCACAGACACTGGGTAACACGTCTGCAACATTACTGAAAGATTTTCTTCAGTCTTAATGAGGTGTTCTGTAAGAGAGTGGTAAAGGACTCTCCATATCCTGGGTATTTTAAAGACTCGTGTACACAACATAGTGGCTGTAATTGAAGGTAAAGACCAGTCTTTGAAAGCATTGCTTTACCAATCTGTAAAACTAGATGGCATGGATTGTTTTGACCAAATTCATTTATAGTCTATTCTTATGAACCAAATGAAAATAATGGTTAGTATTATGCCAGAAAGGAAAGAAAGGTAGAGACTCATTAAATTGACCTATGAACGGCTATGTTTTTCAACATA
Organism: Protopterus annectens; assembly: GCF_019279795.1. Taxonomy (NCBI): domain Eukaryota; kingdom Metazoa; phylum Chordata; order Ceratodontiformes; family Protopteridae; genus Protopterus; species Protopterus annectens. The sequence goes on from NC_056741.1 coordinate 590,621,168, forward strand.
AAGTAAACCCTTAAAGTGGCTATTGCTGCACTAGATGGAATTTTTGTGTAAGCCAAGTAGCAGTGTACTAAGTTCTAACCCTTTTGGAACACCTTTGGAAATTGATGCAAGAGGAAGGAGCATCTTGAAACCACAAATTATGCCGAACAACAATTAGAACAATCCGTTTATTGTTAATCCAAGAATGTTAGTAAGCTGAAGCGCTTTTCATCCGGGAAATACACGAACTTCATCAGATAAAATTACAAGTGAATTGGTGCAGTTTAAATAATGTAAACACATGATCAGCTGATATGTTGATGTCCAACATTAAAGCAATATGCCCCATACATTCAATTTATGTTGTGAAAACTTTCTATTAAAATGTAAAAATACCCTAATAAAAACCTAACTTATCTTATTTAAAGATGATTAAATAAATAATAATAAATAATTTAATTTTAAAATTACTAATAAATTATTACAGTACGCACGAATATCGAAAGAACCCAGTCTTAAACAAACAGCAGCAACTAAATATATTCTATCCAAACAGCAGCAAAATTTATCACATATTATGTATTAGATGTATATTCAAACATAAAATTCATACAAATAAATATATTGTATGTTTTATACTGAAACTTGTTAAAACTGTCTATGAAGGCTTTTAGGTTTTAATATAGCCATAATAGAACACGTCATTGAGACCCAGCAGGTTATATGCATATAATTTAATCTGCTATAACAATTCCATTCTTTCCAATTCTATTTCCATTGGTCCCCCTCTTATATTAGGTACTAGTTGGTCCAAGATCCAGAACTTAAATATATGGGTGGGATATTCGGACACATGCTTATAATGCGTTTTCTTGCTTAAGTTTACTTAATATTATAAACATGTTTGTAGATTCCATCTCTTAGTCTACGAATAGTTTTGCCGACATAAAAACATGGGCAGAACTGGCATTTAGCTAGGTAAACCACCATCTTGGAATTACAGTTGAATTTGCCCTTACTTCTCAGATCTAAATTATTAATTATCCGTGTGGGCAGCGAGTACCTTCTCCAATATCAGTGGTTTCCAATGGTGAAAGTGGACTGTTTAGGCGAGAACAGAATAATATTAGTGGTAACAACACTAATACTCTTAATAATTCAGCATCTACGGATGGCAATGTGAACTTGAACCCAGGGCTTATTGGACTCCCTAATCTTAATGAATGGCTCACTACACCTATGGGCCTGACTCAATTGAACTCCACAGCCACAATGGTGACTCCGGCTAGGGAAGAATCAAATTTAACTGACCTGTTGAATTTTTTTGATCACATTTTGTTAAAACATAAAAAGCTTAGTTTGGAAGTATATTATTTTAGTGAGTGCTTGAGACTGGAGTTAGTACCGAAAGGTCTCAGGATTTGTCAATATCCGACAGGCCTGATTCCTGACTCCCAATTCCATTTGGACCTGACTAAATTGTTCAATAAACAAGGTCTTGAATTATTGGATTTAATGAGAGTAAATTATGTTAAAATAGTGGAAGAATTAAGAGACAATATAATTCTCTTGGACACTCAGATTAAATCACATCCTGATTTCCCCAGATATAAGTTTGAATATTCACGTATATTCCAAACTATTGACTCTTTTATTAATAAGATGAGAGCAGTTAAATGTAAAAAATTACAACGTGACCGCTTGCAGTACCAACAAGGATTGGCTTACCCACGCCCACCTCCATCACAACAATGGAGAATGGATGGGTATAGGAAGGAAGGAGAAGGAAATATTAATACTAATAGTAATTTACAACATGGAAATGTGCAAAATTGTCCAAATCCGGATATTCGTGATCAGAATATGGAAATGACTAATAATCTACAAGGGGCATGTTCTGACAGCAATTCACAAACTAATTTTGGAACCACTGGAGACATGAATAATGATGAGGGGCCCCGCAGAAGTCAACACTTACAAAATCAGTCAAAATCAAACTTTCAGCCTAATAATAACCAATGGAGCAATAATCAACAGGTTTTTCAGAGGGGGAGAATGCAGAACAGGCGGAACCAGAGAAAGAAATACAACAAATGGAAATAAATAAATTAGCTGTTATGATTTTGCATAACATCCCTTTGATTATTACGAACTCTGAGGGGGACTTTTCCATCTATAACTACTCTTCAGTGTATGTCCCTGTTGAGCTGGCTAATTTGCTGGCAAAAGGCCTCACATTTATTCCTACTAAAAGACTGAATGTTATGGACTGTATTTTGGATTTGAAAATGTTTGTGAGAAAGCTGAATTTGGCAGTTTTGTTGGGTAATATGAATAGAATGGATAGAAATGAATTTAGAATTGCAAGCACTTATAATCCACCACTGAATAACTCTTTATATATGTTTGAAAAAATGTGCAAGCTTGATTTTAGACATATGGACCATTTGAGAAAAAACAACATAAGTAGGAATAATCTTTCAAATGAAGAATTAAATTGGATAAAATATTTGAAAGACACTAGGTTCCATATTATGAAACCAGATAAGGGTGGATGTCTGGTTTTTATGGACCAAGTGGACTATGAAAATAAAATTGAAGCAATGTTAACATCTGAATCTTATGACAAAGTGTCCCTGAATGAATATAATCAAGCTAATAACAGGATAAAAATTTATATAAATGATTTATTTATAACACAGAGAATTGATATACATAATTATCTAATTATGCCATCTCCTTTTGTTCCAATAATATTTGGTGTGCCAAAAATCCACAAGGATTTGAGTGATCCACCTCTTAGACCCGTAGTGTATGGTAGGAATAGTGCAACGTATACTTGCGCAAAAGTAGTTGATGGTATCCTTAAGAAATATGTAAGTCCTGAAATTTGTATAAGTAAGGATTCTTGTTCCTTCTTAGAAAAGATAAATAATATAAGCTTTGATGAACATAGCCTACTAACAATTGATATAAAAGACCTCTACACCTCAATACCACAAGAATTCGGTATTGAGTGGGTAATCTTGACTTTAAAAGAAAAAGGTGCATCTACATCTGAATTAGTTCTAGTAGAAGAACTATTAAGTATAGTACTAGCACATAATTATATAACATTTTAAGAACAGTTTCTTCCACCAGAAGAGTGGGGTGGCGATGGGTTCACCCTGTGGCTCAAGTTTTGCAAACTCGGTAATGAATTATTGGGAAAGGTATTATATATTTAGTAAGGAACATATAAATTCACAAATTATATACTATACTCGATGTTTAGATGATATATTCATACTGTTCAAGGGAAATCAAGACCAAGCTAAAGATCTTGTAAAGTATTTTAATGAAAGCACTGATTTTCTTGAATTTACATATAATTTTGAAGAGAAACAAATTCCATTTCTTGATGTACTCCTGATTAAAGACAATATTGATAGAAAGTATGAAACCAGAATTTATAGAAAACCATCTTATTCTAATACTTTCTTGCATTATTCAAGTGCCCATCCCATGTTCCAAAAAAAGTCAGTAGTGAAAGGACAATTGGTGACGGCATCACGGATGATTTCAAGGGAGGATGATTTCAATGATGAATGTAGGAACTTAAAAGAGATGTTTCTTAGAAGGGCATATCCAAATACCTTCTTAGATAATATCATAGAAGAAATTCAAGAGAAGAGAAGTAGAGGCACTTATACACCAATTATAAGAGGGACTATAGAAGTACAAACCCATGATACAATACTAAATACTACTAGGGACTTTAATTGTGAAGTAACGGATCTTGCCATAAATGGAATGATGGGGGAAAAAACTTCATGTTTTGAGCATAGTCTTATTTTGACTTTCAACTCTGATTTCTACTTTCTAAAAAGTATTGTACATAAAAATTGGAATATCTTGAAGGAAAGTAAAGAAATAATAGAGAAAATAGGGGAAGCACCCAAAGTCACGGTAAGAAGAGATAGAAATTTTAAAGAACTTCTGGAGGGTATACATAAAAGTAATAGTAACAACAATATTAATAGAAGGGGCATGCATAATTGCGGCTCCTGTTCCTATTGTAAATATATATTAGTGGGTAACTCACTAATCATTAATAATTTAGATCTGAGAAGTAAGGGCAAATTCAACGGTAATTCCAAGATGGTGGTTTACCTAGCTAAATGTCAGTTCTGCCCATGTTTTTATGTGGGCAAAACTATTCGTAGACTAAGAGACAGAATCTACGAACATGTTTATAATATAAGTAAACTTAAGCAAGAAAACGCATTAGCTAAGCATGTGTCCGAATATCCCACCCATATATTTAAGTTCTGGATCTTGGACCAACTAGTACCTAATATAAGAGGGGGACCAATAGAAATAGAACTGGAAAGACTGGAATTGTTATGGCAGATTAAATTATATGCATATAACCTGCCGGGTCTCAATGACATGTGTTCTGTTATTGCTAAATTAAAACTTTAAAGCCTTCGTAGATAGTTTTAATAAGTTTCAATATAAAACATAAAATATATTTATTTATATGAATTTTATGTTTGAATATACATCTAATACATACTATGTGATAAATTTTGCTGCTGTTTGGATAGAATATATTTAGTTGCTGCTGTTTGTTTAAGACTGGGTTCTTTCGATATTCGTGCGCATTGTAATAATTTATTAGTAATTTTAAAATGAAATCATTATTTATTATTATTTATTTAATCATCTTTAAATAAGATAAGTTTGGTTTTTATTAGGGTATTTTTATATTTTAATAGAAAGTTTTCACAACATAAATTGAATGTATGGGGCATATTGCTTTAATGTTGGACATCAATATATCAGCTGATCATGTGTTTACATTATTTAAACTGCACCAGTTCACTTGTAATTTTATCTGACGAAGTTCGTGTATTTCTCGGACGAAAAGCGCTTCAGCTTACTAACATTCTTGGATTAACGGATTGTTCTAATTGTTGTTTGGCATAATTTGTGGTTTCCAGAAGTCTTTCGTATTTCGTTTGTCTTTTTCAGGAAGGAGCATCTTATTAGCAAGTACTCTAAATAATGTGTTGCTAACATAGCCAGCAAACATTTTCTTTACTTATTTTTTGTAAATCCTAGGCAAGAAATTCTGACTAGGGTTTCTCATTTTTAATGGAAACACCAAAAAAAATGCATTTTCAAGACAGTAGCAATAATCAAAGAAAAACTAAACAATACACTTAAAAACAAAAAATAATAATAATGATACAGCAGCTAGAGGACAATATTTAACATCTTTAGTCAAGGGAGGAGGAACTGTGACTTCCAAGGTGGCTGAACACTGATCAACAGTATTGCTTCAGTCCTTCCAGTGTGAAAACTGAAACTGAGAAAAAGGAGTACCATTTTTCAGTTACTATTAAATACACTGTCTGGTGCCAGCAAAGAAGAAATTTGGAAACCCTGTAAGAAAATCAACCGGAAACAGTGAAGAGAAACCACTGTCTGGGAAGGATTCTACAGTTCGGAAAAATGCTGTTCAACCTTCAGCTTTGGTTCAAGAGATGGCTTCTAGTAATGTAGAGAGAAAACAAATCAAATGTACTCAGAGGTGATTAAAATAAATGAAACACCGAATGAATATATATCAATTCAAACAGCAAAAAGCTGGAAGAATAGAGCAAAAATTTAACTAGTCATTCAAATGAAATGAAAGAACTGCAAAAATCAGAGAGTAGCATAAAGAAAAAGCTGTCTGAATATGAGGATGTCCTTCAAGGATGCATCTGCAGTCATCACAAATGGGTTGTCCTGTCGTCAGGCAGCCCTTCGGTCGGCCGGATTCCAAAGTCTGGGTCTGGCCTCGGCTGGTGTCGCACTTCACCCGATGTCATAGCTGCAGTTATTCGGGTATAAAGGCATCAGCCGACGCCATTTTCCCCAGTCTTTCTTGCCGCGTGGCGCCCGAAGCAGAAGCTGTTCGCAAGTGCCGGTCGGTCAGATCCAGAGATTACTACTACCGAATACTACTTCGAAGACTTCTAAAAAGCTAAGTACCCCGTTGGGGACTCTTTCTTGCCTCAGCCGATGTCAGAGAAAGTGAATAACTGTTTATCTTGTGGGAAACAAATACCTCATAAAGATTTCCACTCCTACTGTATACATTGTTTAGGCCCAGACCACGACGTAGCAGCTTGTCTAGCCTGCGCTTCTTTTAACCGACGGACGCTTAGACGTCGGTCGGAGTTTGCTGAACAAATTTTCGGCTCTGATTTTGCCTACATTATGCCGTCGGATCCTCCGACAACGCAAATTTCCAAAAAACGAAAAGAAAAGGACCGACACTCGCGGTCCGCGGTCTCAGCCGAAACCGCGATTAAGCAAACCGCGAGTGTCTCGGTTTCGGCCGAAACCGAGCAAGCGGTTCTTTCTCCAGCCGAAACCATGCCTTCTACCGAGGCCTCTTCTAACCTGGTAGAATCGGCTTCTGAAATCCAGCCTTCAGTTGCGGTTTCTCAGGAATTATCAGACACAATTTCCCTGGATATTTCAACCCCTGCACGTGGAGCTGCTAGGCCTCCTGCAGCCATGTCTATTAAGGCCTTTGCCAGGGCTAAAGCAGCCAAAGCTTCAAAAACTGTGCCTGCCAAACCCCCCTCACACAGGCCCAGCACTAGCTCTCATATGCTTTCTTTGGCTGAGGATTTAATTTCTTTAATTCGTGGATCCCAGCCTCATCCAGACAGGTCCTCTCCCACCTCCAGAAAAGAGACCTAGAACAGAGCCCCCTGAACCAGTATCCACTGATGGCTCCTCTGATGAATCAGAACATACAGACCTTCCTGAGGCTTCTTATTCTCCTTACGAAGACTCTGATGCGGAAGAGTCCATTCCTTCAGCCTCTCCACCTGAGGAATTTTCCTTTGGGGAAACCTTGCATGCTATGAGGGAACAATTTCAGTGGCAGGGCCAAGATTTTTCAGACTCCAGAAAAAGGCTTAGAACCTTTCTACATTTGCCACAACATAGGCCTTTAGCTATACCTCCAGTTCTTTCTGTTGTAGATGATGCATTTAATGATGCTTGCACTGCTCCTGATTCATTACCTCCGGCTCCTGCTAAGCCTGATAGGTTCTACAGGGTCCCGGACACTCATCACCATTTATACAAGGCTCCTTTTGCAGATCCAGAGACTATCGCCCAGGGCCCTAAAGCTGTAGCTGCTACTTCTGCTAAGAACCCCCTCCCCTCTGAAAGGGAATCCAGGTCCTTAGAGAGATGGGGTAAAAAAGTTTACACTACTGCTACCTTGTCAGCTAGGGCTTTGAACTGCCAATTTCATATGATTCAATATCAAGAGTTTATGCTTGACCAGTTAACTAAAAAGCTTTCATCTGAAGAATCTGTAGATAAAAAATATGTTCAGGAAATGGTACATAACATACAGCAGGTTAGTAACCATTCTTTAAAATGTGGCTATGATGCACTGGAGGCTTCCTTTAGATCAGCCATGACTGGCACTGTTATCAGGAGACATGCATGGTTGAAAGAACAGGCATTACCAGACCATGTCAAATCAAAGCTTTTGGATGCACCCATGGACAAGGTCAATTTATTTGGTTCCCCTGCTCAGCAGGTACTAAAAAAGATGGAAGAGAAGGCGAAATCTGTACAAACGGTGAAAGATTTCTTACAGGTTCAACCTCCAAGGTTTAGCAGGAACTGGCCCTCCAAGAATTGGTCCTTTCCGGACTCCTCAAAGGCTCAGAGAGGCAGGAATAGGCGTTCAAGAGGCAGAAACCAATCCAGGGGTGCCTACAGGGGACGCCAATGGCAAGGTAACAACCAGCGAGGCACAGACGCAGCCACCACCACTACAACACCTCAATCACAGTGACTTGACAGTGGCACCGCCTACCAGGGAACAACTTGAAGCACCCTTAGGCGGAAAACTAACCTTATTTTCAAAAAACTGGCATTGCATCACAAGGGAAAAATGGATTTTGCAAACTATAGACCAAGGTTACAGGTTCCATTTCCATACTCTACCAGGGAAGAGAGGAATGCCAAACCTACCACCTACTCAAAGGACAGAAGCTCTAAAACAAATATCTCAGCTATTAAGAATGAGAGCTGTGGAAAAGGTACCATCTATGGAGCAAGGAAAGGGATTTTACTCCAGACTCTTCCTGGTACCAAGAAAAGAAAACAAATGGAGACCCATTCTAGATCTGTCCGCTTTAAACACATTCCTTATTGTTCCAAAATTCAAAATGCTGACCCTACAGCAGCTTCTTCCCATGCTGGGCAAGGAGTCTTGGCTGGTAACTCTAGATCTCAAGGAGGCATACCTGCACGTCCCCATAAGACCAATTTGCAGAAGATACCTCAGATTTCTTGCAGGATCAGAGCATTATCAATTTTCAGCATTGCCCTTTGGCTTATCTACTGCGCCCAGAGTGTTCACGAAATGCCTGGCATCAGTAATTGCTCATTGCAGACTTCAGGGTATCCAAATTTATCTCTACCTGGACGACTGCCTGATACAAGCGGACAACAAAAGCAAGCTAGCAGAAGACCTACAAAGAGTCATTTACCTGCTGCAAGCCTTGGGATATACAGTCAATATAAAAAAGTCAAGGCTGATTCCATCACAAAGAATAACCTTTCTGGGTGCAGAGCTGGACACATCAAAACAAATGGCATTCCTAACTGCAGAAAAGAAAGAGCAACTACCTCTCTACTTCTTGGCATTAACAAAGCAGAACCACCTAACTGCAAGAAAAGTACTGTAAGCTCTAGGCTTCATGGCATCCTGCATAATTCTGGTCCCTCATGCCAGACTGCATATGAGAAAGCTACAGTGGTACCTAAGGAATTTGTGGTCCCAACACAAGCACAGCCTAGAAACCAAAATCCCAATAATCCCATGCCTGAAACAAGAGTTCCTATGGTGGGCTCAGGCCTGTCAATCAAACGCAGGATTGCCCTTCTGCAAAAGCCAACCAAGCCAAACCATCACGACAGATGCCTCAGACTTCGGTTGGGGTGCACACATGCTGGGCAGGTGCATACAAGGCTTATGGACTCAAGACCAACTGCGCCTACACATAAATCTAAAGGAAATGCTGGCAGTAAAATTGGCAATCCAGTCATTCAGACCATTTCTCCAAGAAGGTCAGTTGATGATAAGGACAGACAACACCACAGTCATGTGGTACATCAACAAACAGGGAGGCACCCATTCATATCCTCTATGCCGGCTGGCACTGGACCTATGGGATGTGGCCCTGAGCTACAACATTCAGTTACAAGCCATTTTTGTACCGGGAAAAGAAAACATTCTAGCAGACATACTAAGCAGAACAACCACAGATGCCCACGAATGGATGCTTCATCCGGACATCTTCAAAGCCATCACAAGGGAATGGGGATTACCACAAATAGACTTGTTTGCATCCCCGTGCAATCACCAGCTAAAGAAATTCTGCACAAGGACGTACTACCCACTTGCTTGGAAGGTGGACTCCCTATCTTTCAGTTGGAAAAACCTGACAGCATACGCATTTCCACCACTTCCTTTGATGCACAAGGTGCTTCTAAATATCAAAGAGGAACGTCCAAGGATCATTCTGATAGCTCCAGACTGGCCAAGACAACATTGGTACCCATTACTGAGGAGCATGTCTCGGGAACAAATATGGACACTACCCCTGATCCCATTACTGTTAACACAGAACAACTACAACATCCTGCATCCAAACCTGAAAACTCTGCAGCTAACTGCCTGGAACATTACATAACAGAAAATAACCCAACTTTATCCCAAAGGGTTAAAGACATAATCCTGGAGGCTCGCAGACCTTCAACAAGAAAGAATTATGCAGCAAAATGGAAAAGATATCTCATTTGGAGTACCGCAAAGGGAGAAGATGTGACTCTGGTAAACATGGCCAACATCCTAGAGTACTTGGCAGAGCTCTTCCACACAGGCCTGTCCTTTTCTTCCATCAAGATACATGCATCAGCTATTTCAGCACAATACAGCTTGGATCCTCCTGTCTTCTCTCATCCCCTGCTCAGACAGTTTCTGAGAGGAATTAAAAATGTAAAACCTCCCAGGAAACCACCATTGCCAGCATGGGACTTGAACTTTGTGCTAGAAAAATTGACACTTCCTCCTTTCAAGCCAGCAGCAACAGCAGAATTACAATACTTATCCTGGAAGACTGCTTTCCTGCTGGCAATAACTTCAGCAAGAAGGGTCTCTGAACTACAGGCATTAATGGCAGTGCAACCCTTCCTGATCTTCCATCAAGATAGAGTGTCCATGAGAACAAATCCTTCATTTGTGCCTAAGGTGGTATCCAGAGTGTCATTAAATCAGGCTATCCACCTACCTACATTCTTCCCAAACCCACAGAACAGGGGAGAAAGACTTTTGCATACCTTGGATGTACACAGACAGTTACGCTACTACCTGGACAGGACTAAGTCCAATAGAAAAACTGACCAGCTTCTGGTAGCATATGCCACAGGAAAGGAAGGAAAACCAATTTCAAAACAGACAATCTCCAAATGGATAGGAAATTGCATTAGATTTTGCTACTCCTACCATGGAAAGAAAACCCCAGAGAACATCAGGCCTCACTCCACAAGGGCTACAGCCACTACCACAGCTTTCTTATGAGGAGTGGCTACCAAGGACATTATAGAGGCTGCTACTTGGACCTCCGTGCATACATTTGCCAAGCATTACAATTTACCTTTATACTCTAGATCCCGAGCAGGTTTTGCCACTGCTGTTTTGCAAGGGATCCTAGCTACACCATAATCTATACTCTTTCCTCCTCCCCTTGTTTAGCTATGGTATTCTACCCATTTGTGATGACTGCAGATGCATCCTTGAAGGACATAGTACAGTTTTGTACCTACCATAAATGTAGATGTCCGATAGGAATGCATCTGCAGTCAGGATTACCCACCCACCTTCCCCTCTGAGGTACTCCTAGGGTATTTGCCAGCCTTCAGCTAGCTTGGGGATCTATTATGGTGTATTTGTTTGTATATATGTACATACATGCTTATTTTTTGTGTTTGCTCTCTACTATTTGGAATCATTGGCATTTATCCAAATTTAGCCTTCCAAGAGGGCACCTGGCATCTGGGGCAAGAAACACTGAGGAAAATGGCGTCGGCTGATGCCTTTACACCCGAATAACTGCAGCTATGACGTCGGATGAAGTGCGACACCAGCCGAGGCCAGACCCAGACTTTGGAATCCGGCCGACCGAAGGGCTGCCTGACGACAGGACAACCCATTTGTGATGACTGCAGATGCATTCCTATCGGACATCTACATTTATGGTAGGTACAAAACTGTACTTTTCTCAAGAACTGTTTAAAAATAGTAGAGTCAGAAAGTGGTGCATGTAGGGAAAACCCAATATTTTCTGCTTTACCAGAGAAACTGGAAGGAACAGACTATATTAAGTATCCAGCACAAATAGGCAGCTGGACTGATGTTCCACAGCAGAACTTGCTAATTGAAATGGCACATTGAGTGTATGCTTCAAACCTGGCTACAAGAAAGAAGCCAAGACCTATATTAGTAAAGATGCAGTCATACCAGCAGAAAGAGGTGATCCTTACAAAATTGTGGTAGAAGGGCAAAGTATTAAAACCTGGAGACAGTAGAGTGCTTGTAGAAAATGATTATTCACTGTACAGCAGGCAGAAGAGAAGAAATTTATCCCAGCAGTCAGGGAATGTTGAGAGGCAGATCTGAGATTCAAGCTGCTCTGTCCAGTTGTCTTCAAAGTTTTTTTTTTCCTGGACGATCAAAGTAATTTTTTGACACAGAACAGGTTAAGAATGGAATGAAAAAGTTTATCCAACAAAACGTGAATCAGCAAGCAGAAGGGAACTTGCTTCTCATTCTTTTGACTGTAATGTTCATAGAGAGACTTTGCCAGTGAAAACTTTTCCACTGTTTCAAAGGAAAACGCTTGCGAGACAGAAAAAAAATCAGAGGAGCTAACTGGAGGAATCAACAGTACCTTGGACTTGAACCAGATTCTGGTGTTGGGAGATGGAGATGCAGTAAAAAGACCAGTAACTCTGAAATTAGTGAATAAGTGGAAGACTTTAAAAGCATTTTATCATATTTGTGAAATATGTTTTTGCAAGAAAGTAGCTGAAAAACACTGGAGTTTTGTTGACTTTGCTAACTTGTGTGTGGACTGTAAAGCCTATACCCCATTTTATATCTTTAATGTTTAGAAGGACACTAAAAGGAGAAAATTAACTGTAAGTAAAGCAGTTTTTGTTAGTATTTGTGTAAAGCATTTTGTGATTTAAACTGCATGTTATGTACAGTAAAACAATTTTGTGTAGTATGTAGTCAGGGATATTTTAAATGTCTGGAGTCTTTTCAGCGACTGTTGTAGATATTAAAGTAAACAAGTATTTTTAGTAGGAAATACAAGTATATAACTAGAGAGAAAAAGCTGGGCAAAAGCCAGCTCTACTCAGTGGCATACCACCTGCTCAGTGGTGATCTGTGCCTGACGTATAAAGCCATGTCCAACTTGGAATTAATGGACATGCTGCACCTCAGAAAATCCAAATCCCATCGAGCTACGCGCTCGAGAGACTTGAACCTCAGCACTGAAATAAATAGGACATGCTGGAGGGACAGATTCATAACCCAGAGGCTCCCTTCACTGTGGAATAAAATCCTAGTCCAGGTTAGGCAGAGTCCTTCATTGACTCTCTTCAAGAGGAATCTTGATGAGTGGATGACCCCGGGTATCACTTCTGTGTCACTGTTAGACAGAGGCACAGTATACTAACCTCAAAAAAGGGCATAGCAAAATTAATTTAAAATGGGTGGCGAAAGCCAAACACACTCTGGCTAGGCTTATAAATGCCCTAGGGCAGATAGCCTAGTATGAACCTATGAAACTATATGCTGTGATTTTGGGCTGCTGAGGTGGGGGTGGGGTGCAAAAGTGCATTAATTATATTTGCAGAATTAGGATATTTTATCTTTTTGTTTTGCAAGGGTGAATGTTTAGATTACTACTTTTGGCTTAACTTGTAAACAGGTGTTTTGTACACATGTACACTTTAAAAATAAGACAAAAATTGAAAGCCATGAAAAATGGTATGCTTCTTAAAATTGCCAAGACACTAGCTTGTTTTCCATTGACAAATGTTCACTGGAATCAAGATGCCTGCAGCTGAGGTCAGTTTTGTATTCTTTTCTGAGTGAAATTTACAAAGACTGATTGCTGAGTACGTCCATGGAGACAAGCTGTCTGCAGGTGCAAGCAATTAATCTTGAAAATTCTGAATATTCTTTCCTGAGGGAAGTGCAAAATTTAAAGGAACAGTGGCAAACAAAATGAAAAAAATAAGTTTGAAATTATGGGAAGTGAATAAGAGGTAATACCTTCTCTAGTAGCCTGGCTAGCTCAGTTGGTGGATCATAAGATCCTTAACCTCAGAGTTGTGGGTTGGAGCCCCATAGTGGGCAAGTACTTTTAGGGAGAGCCACACCCAGGGTTGCCAGACGTCCCTATTTGGGCGGGACTGTCCCGAGATCAGCAGCCTGATCCCGAGTCCCGCCCTGCCGGTTTAAATCCCGGCCAGCCTCCGCTTTGTTTATTTTTTTTTTTTGTTTTTTTTTTGATTGTCCCAATCAAAAATTGCTAAACACGGAGCTTTTGTGTTCCGCATTAAACACGAGAAGCTCCATGTTTAGTGATTTTTGATTGGCCCATATGCCGGTATACGGGCCAATCAAAAATCGCTAAACACGGAGCTACTTGTGTTGAATGCGGAACTGCAATGCATTAAACACGAGAAGCTCCGTGTTTAGTGCAGAGCTACTGAGTGAGCTCAGTTCTTTAATGTGGAACTCTGTTCCGCATTAAAGACCTTTTTTTTTTGGTCTTCACTTGCCGTGAGAGACCTTCTTTTTTTTTTTTGTCCCTACCTGGGGGGCTGGAAATCTGGCAACCCTGGCCACACCATGCAAAACTCAACTACCTATGAACTTTAATACTTTAATGCAGTTAACAGAACAGTGTACAATTGTATTTATTACATACAGTTGTATTTAAAGATAGCCAGTTGAACTTTTTCTTAAGACTAAAAGTTGATGTTTTCTGAAAGCAGACATGCTGTTAATATCTGGGAATTGACGAGAGATAAGAAAATCAACAAGGAGGAACAAAACTGCAGTAAACTAGGTCCGAAAAACCACAAAATAAAACAATAACACAAAGAACAGCAGAAATGTTAACTGTTTTAATAGATAAAACAAAGCTTTCGGGTTCCCCTTCTTCAGTGTATAAAAATGTGATTACACAACCATCTTTAAGTATAGAAATCTGACACAGCCAACCAAACAGAACAAAAAAAATAATTAGATCATTAAATAGTTAATTATTGAACATTAATTAATTAATGCAGCATCATTTGTTTCTTTTGCCGAACAGGCTGTAAACTAACTGCCCCATTCAAGCTCTGTATTTTATCTGCATTTAATTCTAGAATCCGTACAAGTTCAACATTTTCCATCTTATTATTCACATTGCCCCCCTCACATTTCTATGTAAACCTTTAATCACTCTGAACTTAGAACCATGCACAGTCCCCTTCTCATGTACATGCTTTGCCAGGGCATTTGCAAGATAAGAAAATAACAGACAGCAATCAGTATAAGTGGGAGCACAGGATGTAGCATGTACATCCTGAAATTTTGGTTAGATAATGCCTGTAGGTACAGCCATCAGTTTGGAGCAGTTGTACCCTTCTGAAGGGTAAAACTACTTGTTTTCAAGATGTACATAGTTTTGTCTGTACATTCAAAGTTAATAGGCTATGGAGGTATTTTATATTTAGTTTTTTTGTTTGAGGTTTTCATTAAAACAAAAAAATCTTGAAAATGTGACATAGGTTGAAATTGAGATGAGAAGAAACAACTGTATAAAAGATCAGCCTGTCAAACATTGGTATATGCGTATAACACAAAATTTATAAGTACACATTCAAAAAAAACTGTCATGTATAATAGGTTGGAACAATAGCTATCGTGTTATCCTGGAAAGTGAATGGCCTTACAGTTATATATAAAAAATGAAGAGTATTAAATTATATTAAGAACTCTGCAGTGGTGGTGCTGCGGTAGTGTTGTCACCTCACAGTAAGACGTTGTCCTGTTCGATTCTCAGCTAGAGCTTCTTCTGTGTGGAGACATGCGTGAATGGGCGTACCGTCGTTAAAGGTTGTGCGTCAGGGCCAGCAACTCGGCACGTAAAAATCTACTGCCTATCATTAGTGGACCGGAGTTCTGCTGTGGCGACCCCTAACCGGGAAAAGCCGAAAGACACAACAACATTAAATTATATTAAGAAATCCAGAGTGCAAAAAGTAAGGCTGCAGGAGACCCATATGGAAAGGAATGAGCATGTGAATTTGACAGACAGGATTTCAGAATAGATATTCAGCAGAATGTCAGGGACAGAAGGGAAATAATTACACTAATTGTTAGTGGGCTCCAGCAGTGGCAGATAAGGAAAAAAGTAAAAAAAAAAAGGGAGCTTTGTGATAGTAAGGTGTTGTTGCCAAGGGATGAGGATTATAATGGCATGAAATTATATTCCATTGAAAGCTGCTATTCTGGAGCTTAAGAAAATTTTGGGAGAAATAATCGGCTTTCAGCAGGAAATATTATTTATAGGTAGAGATGGGAATTTGATTTGCAATAGTGAGGCTATATCGGGGACCTAGGAAGGAGAATATAACAAAAGAAGGTAGATTTCTGAAGAAGTTTATGAAAATATTTGGTATGATAGATGTGAATTCAGTAGTAGGAACTCAAAGAATTTACATATTATTCTCCAAGGTGCAAACTTACTAAGCAGGGCTCATCTGCTAATAAAGGAACCTACACTTTGAAAGGAACTGAATGTTTGTCTTTATTACTTTTCCGTAATGGACTACTGAATTATTTTTCCATAAAGGACTACTGAATTACCTCCCACATGCACCTGGACTCAACCGAACAAGAAACACCCCAAGACCACAAGAGCAAGAATTGTATACCACCACAGGAGAATCTCCCCCAGAAGCTTCTCCTCATATGCATGCAAGTGGATCATACCTGTTATGTTTTAACCCACAGTGACTCCCAGAGATACTGAGTATCCAAACTTGCCACTACCTTGAATAGGACCATGTTTTTACCTGTTCAAGATGAAGCATTTAGGAATATGGATTAAAAACGCTTCTGTTATGGCAGTTAAGGATACATGGGAAGAGAATAAACAAAAAGATAATAAAAAAAATTGAGGACATCATATTATTATTTATGGACATAGCATGAACAGTAAGTTAAGTTGTAATAAAATGAATAAAATATTATATAAGTCTAAAGGCTAGCTAGGATACAACTGTGGCTGGATGTTTGAAGTGCTTAGCAGGGAATGCTGAAACCACTGGTCAGCGATCACCAAAATAGCTGACATTACTGCATAAATGAACAACATATAGTATCTACTGGCAGTGATCTAGTACAGTGTTGTCTTTTCCAGATGGTACATTTGGTTAAGTGGATGAGTTGATAATTTGTGTAAGTTCAGCTGCAGTCTTTAAATACCAGTTGATGCTAATACTTCCCAATAAAATGCAGTTATTCTTTGCTATGGAGAGGTGGCTTCAGTAAAAGTCTTGTAGCCAACTTTTATACTGTGGTAACTTTTAGCTTAAGGTCCTCTTCTTTTATACACTCACAAATAACCAATTTGGGTTCATGGTTAGCAGTCTGGGAGAAACTGCTATTATAGTGGCCCCACCCCTAAGTCATTTACCAGGCATGAGTTTGAAAACTTGACAATGTTTAAAACAGTAAGGTATCAAAGTATGATAATGTTTGAAAATCTAAGGTATCAACAGTCATGTTATTTTAAGAGCCAAGTCTCTAAAACTCCTGTAATGGCAAAATTGTGTTGGGTAATCCGTGTCTGAATTCTGTAGGTCTGTTTTCAAGACTCCATTCATTTAGTAGTGCAACCGCCATGATCACATTCACAGTGCAAATTAACATGCATTATAGAGCTAAATTACAAGGACCACTTGGAAAATTTAAGGAAGGTGTAACTGTGTATAACCTTTTATGAAAATTACGTAGGCAAAGAACTGAAAGTACTATTAGTGTGTTTGGATATACCTTTAAATTATGTTGCTTAGAATTGTTTGGTAGTATAATGCTGTTAGCCATAATATTCACTGACATGGCCTGAGAAATAAAATCTCTGGTCATAACTTACAAACCACTTCTGATAGAAACTGAAATTACACTTTTTTTTATCATACCTTGAAACTGTGCATAGCCACCAGTTTTGTCCGTGAGGTATGGCATACTGCAGTTGTGATGACACTTAACAAGGGCAACCCCAACACAGACCCTGGAAACTACAGATCCATTAGCCTGACAAGCCTCATCTGCAAGGCCATGAAACAGATCGTAACTGACCTGATAAACTATGATATTAAAAATATTCAAACTTGACCTTATAAACTGTGATATTAAAAATATTCAAACTTGGCCCCCAGAAGTTTTTTTATTTTTTTAAGTGTAGATCCAGTCTAATGAATCTGGTAAACTTCTTTGGGAAAGTGTCACAATCTGTGGACAGTGGTCATGCTGTCCATACAGCATACCTTGACCTCCCCAAAGTATTTGATACTCTACCACGTGTTAAAATAATTAAAAAGCTAAATGTACTACAAACTGATCCCTGGATAGCAAATTGGCTGAGTGACAGAACCTACACAGTGAGGGTGACAGGTGCATCCTCAGAGCATGAACTTAACCAGTCGAGTCCTTCAGGGATCCATACTAGGTCCTCAAATATTTGGCATACACTTCTCTGATCTTCAAATGAAGAAAACAGGCTCTGTGGTTAACCAAGTTTGCAGATGATTGTAAACTGTATGTTATCTTCAAATCCTCTTCTGACATGTAGAAGAGCTACAATTTAAACTGGTGCACAGAAAACAGGCTAAAACAAAATGCTAAAAAGTCCAACTAATGGTATAGGCAGCGCCCCACTCCAAAATGAAGATATTGTGAGAGACTTGGAGCATTTGTAGATAATTCTGTCCCTTTGAATGGCTTGTTGCAACACTGGTTAGGAAACCCTTTTATCTGGTGCAGCTGATCACAAATGGTGTCACTTCTAAATAGGAAGAAGTCTTTACCAATCTATATTCCACACTGATCAGGCCCCGCACAGAATACAATACCCCCTTTGGGATGTATCATACTAGACATAGCAAGCATCTGGAGAGACTCCAAAGGTTTCTAACAGAAACAATCATGGGCCTAAATGACCTGAGTTACCAGGAGGAGCTGGAGGCTCTGTTCCTGCATTCAGTGTCCTATAGATTCCTTAGGGACAATCTGTATCTTGCTTTTCAAGCCATTAGTGATCCAGCAGTCCAAGACCTCTTATATCTCCACAAATCAAACAGTGCAGCAAGCACTAAGACCAGAGATCTGAACTTGCTTCAGTACAAAAAAAAAAAAAAAAAAAAACTTTATGGTAGGGAGACAGATTTGCCACACAGTAATTACCCCAGTCTGGAATAAACTACAGTTCAAGTCAAGCACTGTGACACACTGTATTTAAAAGTAGTTAGGCAATTTAATTGGTATTTACAAATTCATCCACCATCATAACTGAAAACAGAGGCAAGGTCTAAGGATGGGTGCTTTAAAGAGTTGTCTTGTATTTTCTATGATTTCTGTAATTTTTTTTATTTCTTCTGCAATGTAATGCCTAGTTTATTAGTATTTTTTTTGTTCTAGCTTGAAATTACCTCATTGAGTTAAGCATGTAACAGATACAATCTTATTTTTGGCTAGGTTTTCAATTTGGGGTGCACTTTTCTCACCCAGAAGGTGAGATTAAAATACCCTACCGAACCCAGTCACTTTAAATGGGAGTTCTCAGAAGTACTGCTTACTTTCAGAATCTGTGGTCATAATCTCATTGTTTCAGTGAATCTTACAATTTTGTATTCTTAGTCCTTTTTGTCGACACTGAAATGAGCCCTTTCTTCTAGTTATAGAAAATGTTTGCATTAAACTGTCTTTTTAAGAATTAAGAATATTCTTCCCACATTCATTCCCTGTGTTATCAAGAACATCACATTTTATGCCATTCCATTCTCGATTGCTCACTAGTTTGTGACAAAGTTTTTTTCCTGAGCTAGAATTTTTAATTGCGGTGGGCCATATGATTGAACACCAGTGAGACAAAACTGTAAAGGATGCTAACCCTGCTTGTTGTGCATTTAAAATACTGAACAGAAAAGAAATGTCTAACAGTGTTAGTTATTACAAAGTCCTACGTTTTATGTATGGCAGTGTCCATCTCTTTTTGGAGAAAGGAAAACTTGGTCTGGGGTAAGGTAGGATGAAGTGTATAGTTGTCATTTAAAGGCGATAAGATAAGGAGGGAGGAGAAGTCTCAGTGAAGTAGTCTTATAAGGCATTTCAAAATGATTGCAACTTCACTGGGGGGTTGTCCAGGGAGTGTGAAGGATAGACATATAAAATGATGTAATCAACAGAGATGTACATTTGGTATAACTATAAGGGGGGTAGTACAAGGCATTGTGGGAACAGTCAGTGTGCCTTGTCTACTACTGTCGATGATTGCCTATGCCCACAATTTGGTACAGCATGTAATGCTGATGGCTGTGCTAGTGTACATGGCACCCCCTCTATGTTTTGGCTTTTTATACTGTTTTAGTACAGCCTGTATCAGGGCCTAAGTGATTTTCCAAAATAATCACTGTATGGATGATATATAGAGGTACCAGTAGGTATTCTGCTGGGTCTTATTGCAGTACATAATGCTAGCTAACTAATACAGCACTGCGTTAGCTAAAGATATTAACAGCCAAGATGCTGTTTCATGCAGCTTATCAGTGTCATAGTAGCTCTGGAAGTAGCTAGGTACCAACATCACATGAAATTTGGCATGGTATGAAATAGACAAATAATTAAATCATCTCACAGAATGGAAATCTGAATTGATTGTGAAAACAAAAACTTGGTCTGTATAGTCAAGGACTGACTAGTACTTCATTTATTTAACACAAAGCAGCAACTATTGCCACTCAAGTAGGCCTTGCACTTCCTCAATCAAGTCTGCATTTACACAATGCCCTGGTTAGATGTTAACAAATGATAAAGACTTGTCTGACTGTCAATATTGTCAAAAAATGAAGCCAAAACTTGTAGGGGATGTTCTGCCACTGTCAACAGTAATGAAGGGATTTGTACACAGCCTTCCAGTAGCACTCACTAATAATATCTTATTTGTACTCATTAATTGTATGCAGGGCCTTTAATAAATAGGCATGTTTCTGTCAATATGCAGTGGTGCAGTGGTAGGATTGTCACTTCACAGCAAGAGGTTCTCCTGTTTGATTCTCGGCTGGAGTGCCTTCTGTGCTGAATCTGCATGTCCTCCCTGTGTTCGTGTGGGTTTCCTCTGGGTGCTCTGGTTTCCTCTCATGTTTCAAAGCCATGAGTCTGAGCATTTCTCCACTAAAATTGGCTTTGTTCCAAGTTTAGCTTTCCCAGTAAATGATTGTTAAATAAATAAATTATTAAATGACATCTATTTTGAAGTAACTGCACTGGTGAAAACTCATGACCTCCAACAATTTGCTGTGCTGAGTATAGTCCAGTGATTGGTAAAACATTAATACTTATGACTGGTAGCATATTTATTTATTTATTTATTGATTTATTGACATTTGTTAACCGGGTTGGTCCAGCTGGGCTTGTGGCCCGGTTTCAGTGGAGACCTGAAGAGAAAAGCTCCAAAAAACAGTTTACAGAAAAAAACAAATAATGACAACAGTTTATATTAACATTAGATACACTAGAATATAATATGCAACTAAACTGGATTAATCTTTCTGAACTAGTGTACAACTTCACATGAATCAGAACACTGCATAATTAGGCAATTGTAGAAACCTATCCAATGTACTTTAGCTTGAATGATCCCCTGGTTTCATCTCCCCATTGGCAGCTGGGTTTGCTAGAATGCCTTAACATTTTTTTCTTTTGAAATTCACACCACAGCACAGTAAGTGGCATGTTTCATTTGAACCCAGAGCTGGCAACCAAATCAGCTAACCTGATGTCATGGTAACATTAACAATGCTGTGTCTTTCGGCTTTTCCCGGTTAGGGGTCGCCACAGCGGAACTCCGGTCTGCTAATGATTGGTAGTTGATTTTTACGTGCCGAGTTACCAGCCCTGACGCGCAACTTTCAACGAAGTTACGCCCATTTACGCATGTCTCCACGCAGAAGACGCTTTAGCTGAGAATCGAACCGGACAGCGTCTTACTGTGAGGTGACAACGCTATGTCTTCAAATTTAATCCCAGGCAACAAAGCAGTCGTGAAACAGGCAAAGACCAGTACAAAATGTACACTTAATATACACTTCAAACACCCTCTAGATAAATATTTGTGAATAAAAATATATTTATATTAGGATTAGTAAATTAGCATAAAGTAGCTTAAGTATAAGACACTTGTATGTAGTATTTAAAAAGAAAAAATACTTCAGGAATGCTGACAAAGTGCCTTAGAATTAGTACTGGACAAGCCACATAAAAAAAACATGTTGTTGTTGTTTGTCTTTTCCCGGTTAGGGGTTGCTACAGCGGAACTCCGGTCCGCTAATGATTGGCAGTCGATTTTTATAGTGCCGAGTTGCCAGCCTAACGACCAACCTTTAGCGAAGGCACGCCCATTCACGCATGTCTTTCAGAGGCCACTCGACTGTGGGGAGGAGATGCAAACTCCACACAGAAGGAACTCCAGCCAAGAATCAAACAGGAGAACCTATTGCTGTGAGGCAACAACGCTACCGCTGTACCACCGCGGCTTATATGCTAATAACAAACGTACTTTTATTTTTTATAGCTACTGGGGAGCATCATTAGTATTATTTCAATATATATATAAAAAAACATGTTTTTACTTTTTTTCTATTTTGCCTTTAGTCCAAGTCATTTACCGAATTATTTTGCATTGTTGCACTTATAGCATGAGGTTTCTCTTTTGTGTATAGCCCAGCACATTGTTGCACACAACAAAGAAAAGGAATACAATAATGTCATCATTACTGATTTACAGAACCAAAAATCACAGTCCTTGCAGCATATCTCTCAACCTGTGAGCACAAGAAATTAGGACAATGCCAAAAATAATGATGGGGGAGGCCCCAAAATAGGGACAGATTTTAAATATTGATGTTATAACCTTAGAAAGTAAATAGATACTAGAATAAAAGGTTTTGCATTACCATCCATGTTCTGAAAGATACTGAAACTAAATATGTCTGTCATTATTTAGTGACTTCAAACCTCAATAATTTGCCCGAAAACCACAAATTTTGAGGAAAAGGCCAAAAATGTGAGGAAAAAATTTGGGCATTCTTCAAAAATCTGGACAGTTGAGAAATATAGGCTTGTAGTGCAATTCAGCTGTTATATTTGTTTTATTTTCCACCTGTTTCACAAATAAACAAAGCTACTTTGATGGATAGAGTAGAAGTATGAAATAAAATGAGTAGGCTAGTGTGCACAGCAGCGGACTCTACCTGGCCTCATGTTTTGATCTTTGGTTACTAGCTTGGTCACTTAGCTCAGCAAGCCAACAGGATCACAGCAGCACCTGGGTTTTCATTAATGCTACTTTTTTAGGGAGGGAGGGAGGGACATGGTGCTACAACCAGACCGTCAGCTTACCAGGCACCCGTCAAATCACTTCAAACTGTAATCCCTGTACTACCCCCCCCCCAATTTTACCTACTTTTGGGGCTGCTGAAAGAAGGGAAGGAATGGTGGAAAACAATGCTTGCCTGGTATTATCCCCCAAGCAAGGCCTTTAGAATTGTGGGAAGGGGGAAGTGGATAGCAATTCCCTGGAGGTGGAGTGGAGTAGGTGCTTGTAGCATCATGCTTTCTGCTTGTACCAGTCTTTTTTTTAGGCATTTTCATCACAGCAATCTGATGCTACATATGTATTCTGGGCCTACTATGACGTGTGACCTCTGAGGACATGCCCTCCTTCATTCCTAGAGCAACCATGTCTGCTTGCATGTGCAACCATCCCAGCAATTGCTCCAAGTTCCAGTCTCCGCCGAGATCTTAATGAATGCTCTACCAACTTCAAACTGGATCTTCATCCAAAATGGACACACACATCTGTCTTGGTCAGTCACTTGGTCTCTAGTCAGGGCTTCATCTCCCTGTGCTACAGCAGCTGATTTCTTTACCATTACATTGTGCAAGGTTTTCCGTATTTAAGGGTTGCACTTTGAGTCACTTGTCTGTTTTTAGTTTCAATCTGAATCAAATCATCTTAATCAGCAAATTATTAGGCAAGTTTTATTGCAATGGCAAGAAAAACAAATAGAGCTACCTTCAAAATGCATTTGGACACATTGCTAACCTGGAACACTTTAAATAATTACAGTTTTGTACTGATCAGGATTTCATCTGTGCTGTCTTGAAAGTCGTTTAAATATAGCATTATACAGTGACTGACTGATGGGTGGCCTTTCGTCATCATAAGCCAGTTCTTTATTTTTTCATATTTTGTTACATTTCCTTTGTCATTGGCTTTGTAAACAGCCAGCAAGCAGCAACCACTTCACTTGCCGTAACTGTCATTGCCACCAGCCAGACAGCTTCCTGGTATGTACAGTAAACTGCCAGATAACATGGTTCAAAGGAATTTGGACAAACATCTAAACATATCATCAAGTAATGTTTTATGTAGGTGCTGTGTTTACTTAATACGTGAATGTAGATTCTGCAGAATATTTTATTCTGAAGTAAGAATAAGCACATTCCAAATGTATTATACAGTATCCAATGACAGGTCTATTTTTCGTTTTACATTTTTTCATCTACGAATATTGCTGTGTACTGTAAACAAAGCATTTATATACCAAATAGAATAATTCTTGCTTATGTCAACATTTTTGCTTCCCTTTCTAGTCTGCAGTGTTGTTGGGGTTTCTGGGTGCAATATAAATGAAGCCTAGCAGCACAGCACTTTGCCTTTGGTTTTGCAGCTTGTAAGGCCACTTTACATTTGATACACAACCTGTTGAATGCAGCTCCCTCAAGCTGACATCTGATACAGGAAAAAAATAAATCTGCCAACAGCAGAGAATCATAATTATAATACAAATGTCCCATGGCAGTTCAGCACACATTAAATTAAGAGAACCGCACTGTCATGGGGAGTAAGTAGTTGAGGGGTGTTGAGTTTTGGGGTGTGCACTGAATTTCAGGGGCTGTATATGTATATCTCTTGTGTCAGGCAGCAGTGGTGTGCTTTTAGCATCTTAGAACAGTGCAGGCAGGGTAGTTTTCTGCTGACTGCACTGCTGTGTGATCTTTTTAGTATATGTAAAGTTCAACAATTGGCTAAGCTTCTGGTGTCATTCTAAGGGGATCTGGTATCTGTCTGCCTGGTACAACATGGTCGACAGACCATGATGCTTTGCCAGAGATGGCCTGCACCTGTCACCCCTGGGATTCTGGATACTGGCTAAGGCTCTCACCCCCCCTATAGTGCCTTTTTAGGCAAGGCTCAAATGACAAATTCGCCACCGTAACAGGAACAGGCAAGCAAAAACGGAGGGTAATGCTACTCAATGCTAGAAGTCTAAATCTCAAAATGCACTAATTCGAGGCACTCCTTAACATGGAGAACATCGATATCTGTACAGTGACTGAGACCTGGTTCAAAGCTCTAGAGAGCACCCCTGAATTACCCAGCTATAGCTCATACCACACTTTTCGGCCATCTAACCTGGACCAGAACACCAAAGGCGGAGGTGTGTCCATATTCATTAAGGATATCCACACCTCCAGGCTAGTTGCACTGCATAATTCATCTGAGGTTATCCAAGTGCAACTAACTCTGGCAAAACTGCAGTCCAAATTGTAGTTTGCTACAGATCCCCCACCATGCCCCAGGATTCCCACTCCTCTTTTCTTGATATACTGGAAAATATTAGGGTTCAACCAAACACCCTAATAATGGGTGATTTCAACTACCCCACCATTAACTGGGAAAACTACTCATGTACCAACTCCTTCGCTCAAAGCTTTCTGGAATTCATGAATTCTAGTGCCCTGGATCAACTTATCCACACCCCCAACAGGGGCAACAATATCCTAGACCTAGTCATTACCAACATGAGTGACCGGTGTTCCACACCTGAGGTCAACTCCTTGTTGGTCAGATCTGACCATAAGCTAATCACCCTAGCTATCCGCATCCCGCCCCCCCACCCACCATTAAGGAAACCACGGTAAAAATTTCTCCAAAGCCAACTTAATGATTCTTAAGACAGAAGTGGCAAACTTCATGACACCCATGCAGATGGACAATACAGTTACGGCTGCTGAATCCTACACAGATGCACTCTATAAGCACTTACACGAGTGCATGGATCGTACGATCCCAAAGAGAACCAAGACGCTATCCTCCAAAAAAAGGGAAGCCAATCTGGTGGTCCCCTGCCATAAACAAACTTTTCAACAGAAGGAAGAAACTGTTGCAAAAGAGAGTAAAATCTCATGAGTGGAGGAGCTCCCTGGTCAGTCTCAGTAAGAAGCTGAGATCCCTTATAAGATCCTCCAAAGCTAGCTACGAAAACAAAATTGCCACTGATTCTAAGGGCAACCACAAAGCATTCTAAAGCTATGTCAAGAATCTCAATGGCATCACCCAGATCTGCTTTGAGTTACAGCACAATGGCATGAAAATTACAGAACCATCTGATATTGCCAACATCCTGGCAGATAGGTTCAGTGCTAGCTTTACCCCCCTCTCACCCCCTAAAGGGCCCATATCTATACAGGAAGAATGCAGAGTCCCTGTAATCACATCTATGCAGGTAAAAGCTGCACTCTCTAAAACCAAAAACACAGCATCCATGGGACCGGACAACATCTCAGGCTGTGTTTTACATGAACTTCAGAATGAAGTGGCTCCCCACCTAAGCACCATGTTCAATCATAGTCTCTCGTCAGGCTTTGTGCCCACTGAATGGAGCACAGCAACAGTTATCCCACTTCACAAAGGGGGTGCCACCACTGATCCTGGGAAGTATCGCCCTATCAGCCTGACAAGTCTGGTTTGCAAGGCCATGGAATGTATCATAATGGAACTCATAAACGAAGACATTGGTAACCTCCAAACTCTAGACCCACCCATTTCGGGTTTGTGAAAGGCAGATCATGCCTTCTGAACCTGATCGACTTCTTTGAGGCAGTCACCAAAGCCGTGGATGAGGGTAAGGTGGTTCACACAGACTATCTTGACCTCGCCAAGGCTTTCAACAGCATCCCCCATTCTGGAGTTATAGCTAAACTCACTAAACTAGGTATAAATCCTTATGTCACAAGATGGGATGCCAACTGGCTCACTGACAAAACCCACACTGTAAAAGTTGCAGACTGCAAATCTGACCTCAAACCAGTGACAAGTGGAGTATCACAGGGTCCAGTCCTGGGACCTCTCCTTTTTTGGTATCTACTTCTCTGAAGTAGAGGCTAACACAAAAGGCCTCTGGCTAATGAATTTTGCAGATGACTGCAAACTAGGAGCCATAGTTGAGTGCCCAAATGATGCAGACATCCTACAGAAGGGCCTTACTGAAACAGATGTCTGGTGTCAGAGGCATGGCCTCAAGCTCAATGGCAAAAAGTGCATTGTCATCCCCTTTGGTAAAAACTCTGTACCCATGAACTACCACATAACCGGCAGTCTACTTAACGCCGAATGTGTGATAAGAGACCTTGGGACTCAGGTGGACAGTAGTCTCTCCTTTGATAATCACATTGCCACAGTATTCAGGAAATTCTTCTGTGTGGCACACCTCATCACAAAAGGGTTCTCATCCAGGAAAAAAGAGGTCATTGTTCCCCTCTACTCAACACTCATTAGACCCATTATAGAGTACAATGCCCCTTTTGGAATGTACCTCACAAGACATCGGCTGCAGCTGGAAAGGCCACAGAAGTACCTCACAAAGAGGACTACTGGCCTCAAACAGATGCCCTACACTGACCGTCTCAAAAAATTCCAGCTTTACTCCATAGCATATCGCCTACTCTGAGGTGATCTCTGCCTTTCATGTAAAGCTATGTCAAACCCAGAGCTGTTGGACATGCTCCACTTAAAGAAATCCCAATCCCTCTGAGCTACACGCTCTAGGGACCTACACCTTGTCACCACAATAAACAGGACATGCTGGAGGGTAGATTCCTGTCCCAGAGACTTCCTATACTCTGGAACAAGCTACCCATCTATGTCAAGCAAAGTTCCTCATTAGCGCTCTTCAAGAAAAATCTTGATGAGTGGATGGGAAATAGGAAATACACCCCGGGGATCACTTCTGTGGCTCTGCTCTACAGGGGCACAGAAAATTAACTTTCTTGGGTGGCGTAAGCCAGGGAACCTTGTTGGCTAAGCTTACTTAGGCCCTTGGGCCGATAGCTTGGTACCTACCTGTAAATGTACATTGAGTAACTATGACCATATACCCAATGATTTGTGAGACATGAGCCAGTTGAAAAATGCCTTAAAAGCTTACCCAGTTAACTAACTTCAAAATAATAAATAAGTAGCTCTGTTAAGCACACAACCAAGTAGTATATGATACTGCACTCATGAAGTAGAATGATTTTTATTCATTGATTTCATTAAATATATTTTACACGTCTGCTAAGTAATGAGATTGCATAGCTTTCAGAAATTTCTGTGCTATTTCGTAAATATAGAAATATGTGTGTGTATATATTTTTACACATATGTGTGTGTGTATGATATATGTATATGTATATTTATATGTGTTTATGTATGTATATGTACACACACACATATTATGTATGGGGTACAGTTAATTTTGTTGAACGTTCATTTGTTCCACAGAATGAACTGCAGTTTCTTTTGTGTGAAGGCCTGTTTGATGAAAGTCTGTTTTATCAAATGTCAGTTTTGTTGACTCAGGTAAGTCGACTGTATTAGGGATGAGCGCATGTATGAGTGTTTATGGATTAAGGTTAGAGTAGGGGTTATGTAACAGGATAGATTTAGTGGGTTTTTTTGTGAGTGTTTGTAGGTTAGGGTTAGTTACTACAGTGACCGAGCAAGCTATGCTCACTTTAACTCACCAGCCACACTCAGGTTGCATCTCAGCTTCAGGCGTAACAGAGTGTGTGTGTGTGTGTGTGTGTGTGTGTGTGTGTGTGTGTGTGTGTGTGTGTGTGTGTGTGTGTGTGTGTGTGTGTGTGTGTGTGTGCCCTTAGCTTGTCTTGTGTAGTGATAGTGTTAAAGAAAGATTTTTTAAGGTAAAGTAAAGGGTTGTGGCAGAGGCTGAGTTAATGTTGGCACACATTACTAAGGTGGTGAAGGGGGATGAAGCAAAAGATGCACTAATGTCTTTAATTAGTGCCAGAGTTTATTACATGGTGTCTAACAGTGGGTAAATGGGCAAGAGATGCAGAAATGTTTTTAGCTAGCTTCAAATACCACTACTCAGTGCCTGTTATTGGTAACTAGCATCTGTGAAATCTCAGCACAGAGAGAACATCATAGGATCTTAGGAGTTACAAGGCAAATGCGTAAAGACAACATTTGTGCTTTGACAATAGCTACCCAGAAGATGTACCTCCCACTTCCAGAGGGGCAAAACATGTCAGGCCAGGGATGAATTTGTGGATACACATCCAGTCATGCAGGGTCCTTCTGAAAGATTTAACAGTATCAGTTTGGTTAACTTGAATGACAATTTGCTCCAGAGATGAGGTAGCTGTTTAAATATGCCCCTCTAATGTGTTTTTGTGTGTTAGAGGTATAGATTTTAATTTTGAGTTTTTCTGGAATAAAGATACAAGATGAACAATAGGATAGGGTCTTTGTGGTTTAGAATACAAGACATAGGTCTCCTCATGGGGTCCTATTGGATACCTATAAGAGATTAGGGTACAGGGATAAAGCATCACATCTTTCCTAGCAGCTGAAGGTTTTTTTAAACCAATAAACTTTTTATTTAGGAAACTTTGGTGCCTTTGCTGCACAGTATGCCTGGCTAGATAGATGCTGAAAGTGACATTATATTATTGGTCTAATTAAGACCGAGTACAGAGAAATCATTTCTATTTACATGGATGAGATGCCTTTAGAAATTACTTGGGTTAGACAGATGGATTTCCTTACTACTGTTACACAGTGGTGGAAGGAGGCAGCTGTCAACCCAGGTGCCCAGGTTTCTGACTACTGTATCCATTTTAAGTGGGGTAGTGGATATACTGCAAGTTGTAGAAGAGGGATCTATACCAGACATGGCAATATTACAGTTTTTGCATTCAGTTTTAAGCCCTTTTTCTGCACACTTATTAGTTAACGATTAGTTCTGATATAAAATGTACATCTGTGGGAGTGGATGATAACAACCAGCTTACAGTCATTAGAAAATGTGGTTAGCCTTAGGCCTGGGTTTATAGTGTGGAGTTCAGAAATGTGTGTGCAAAAAAAGGATGGGGTCACATCATGGATCCTTGGGATACTTTGCTAGCTACTTTCAGAACTGGAAGCTGCCACCTAATGGTCCTATCTTTTGGCCAATAGCATTGCCAGCATGAGGTATAATGTCAAAGTCATCGCCTAGGTCCAGATATGCTATATGGACTAAATGGCCCTATCTACTCTATGACCTTTTAGAGGACATTTACAAAATTAAGTAGACATGGCCTACCTTTAACACAGCCAAACTGTTGTGGGTTAAGTGGTGTGAGGTTTTGAATATCATTGTTCATGAAGTCAGCAGTGATGTGTTCCATTGCTTTGAAAAATTTTCCATACATCAGGGATGTGTCCCTGTGGTTTATATATGTACAGGAAAAGCTCAGCAAGAACATGTTTGGTACTTTTTATTAGGCATCCAAGTAAAATTTTCTGAGCCCATGGAAGAGGTGTTTTTTTAGTTTTTGATAGTCAGGACCTACTTGATTGCTCTGTGTGTTATCTCCAGAACTGGGGGCAATTCCAGAAATTATTTATTTAGTGAAGTAGAACAGTGATCTCCATGGACCTTTTTCAGATTCAGCCCGGAAGCTGTGTTTCATTAAGTGACCTTTTTAGAATCACACAGTTTGATTATAGGCTGAGAGACTTAAATACTTGACTACAGGAAACAGCTTGTTAACAGCTCCTTAATCCTGTGGATAATCAGGGATTGTTTTTAAAATATTAGTATTATTAACTTGAGAAGTTGACAGAATGTAAATTAACATGCGTTTTCCAAAGTAAAAGAAGCCAATATCTCTAATGACTATCATTATTTATTATATGTAATCCACCTGCTTCTCTCCCAAAAATCAACAGTTTTAGGAGGGATTAGGAGGGACAGAGCAAATTTTTGAGCCAATTTAGTAAAACTGAGGACTACTTGTCAAACTCTCAACTCATACTCAATCCCAACAAAACTAAATTTATGATCTTTCAACCTACCAAATCATTTAACTCCTCTCTAACATTTCATATCACATCCAAAAACAACACAATAATCACTCCTGATTCTACTGCCAAATTGCTTGATGTCTTAATAGATGATAAGCTAAGATTTGACTCTCACATATCACTAACAATTAAGAAAGTACATAAAAAGATGGGTGCCCTCTATAGAAATAACAAGTTCTAGAGTCGCCATTGCAAGATCACACCTCCTGGCAACTTCACTATATGCCACATCCATCCTTACCAACCTGAAAAAAATTACTTAGAAAAATTAAATCATTGATACAACAAAATTGCTAAGTTTGCCACTAGTTCAGCATATACATCACTGTCTGTCTCTAAAACAACTTTCCTGGCTGGAATTTCCACATATTTTAGCTTATATCCAGTTAATATTGGCCCACAAGCTATTCTATAACATTGCTGGAGCCTTCCTGTGTCCTGACAGAGTGCCTTTCAAACTATCTGGAGATATACAGAGCTAAGTATATTTTTCTGGCACTTCAGAGTTTTGTACTGTTAATTGTTTGATTAATTTTATATCATTGCTGGCTGACTTCAGAGTTGTGCAGTGTTATTTTTGCTTCACTGTATAGTTTTTTCAGATCTCTGCTGAAGGTGTTTGTTTTCCCCTACCCACCCTCTCTGTTCCTGTCTTGTTGTTTAAATTTGGAGGCTTGTGCAGTTGCCCCACTGTAGATTTGATCTGGGACACTCCCCTCAGTCCCATCTATTTACCTCATTCTACTTAATAGACTCCTTCTGCACTTGTTTTTGGTCATTTTTAATTTAATTGCATTTTTTTAAACTGTTTAGTCTAACATTGCTACATACTCAAGTGTGCTAGCTTGTACTGCATTGGAATTGCTTTTACTGTTGTTTTAGCTACTTTTCTGTATATATATGTGTATATATATATATATATATATATATATATATATATATATATATATATATATATATATATATATATATATATATATATAATATATATATATATATATATATATATATATGGTTTACTGTCATAAATTCGAAAATCAGAATAAAACGTGTCTGAATTTTCAAATTTATACATCGGAAATGAACATTTCCGTATGTCCCTAATGTCAAAAACAGCTGTGTATTGTCAAAAATGTCACTCGTGACATTTTCGACAATACACAGCACTCCCAACCGTCCCGTAACTCCCTACCTAACTGGCTTAAACACGCAGTTATGCAGTGGGGCAAGCCCCTCTGCACCCCCACACACCCCCAACTTAATATTCCAACTCCGAGATTGCACTACAGTGAGGAAAGGGATGTATTTCCCTAACCGCACTGTACCGCGATCCCCTCACATGAGCGAACGTTATAATTGCGAATGCACAGTCCATTCGCAATGATAACGTTTGCTCACATCACCTGCCGAACTATGAAGTATTCGAACATCTGTTGTTCGAATACTTCATAGCCGTGCAATTGCACGTCGGCATTGTGATAGTAAACCTATATATATATATATATATATATATATATATATATATATATATATATATACAAAAAAAAAATCTAAGCCTGTTTCCTATCTTTCCTGTAACTAGTGTAGTCCAGATACAGATTCTTAGTTTTAGCACTTGAATTTGCTTATTTGTGATCAGCACTTGTTCAGAACTTGTTGTAAGCACTAAATAACCTACTAATTACTACAGCACTCAACCTTCTTCATTACCTAGAGGAAAACAGTTTTGGTACTTACTTTCCTCACTTGCTAGCTCTTGTACTCACTTTTCTCACTTATCTAGAGGAAAATAGTTTTTTATTCAGGCATGCCCAAGGGTCAGCTCCCACTGTTCTCTCCTGTCTATCTGATGAATTTGGGCATCTTGGGGCAATTTAGAAATTGCCTCATCTACACAGACAACCCTCTCCTCCTACCACCCAACACTACAACCTGTGAGAGATGCACTTATCTAGCCAAACTGGAGGTAAAGCTCTCTCCAACTAAGACTGAACTTGACAGTCAAGAGGAGAAGGTAAACACTTGCACCACACCACACTCATCACATAGTCTCACTAAATCTACACCACCAAAATCCACACATAGAAACACAAAAACATTCACAGAGGCTCCCAATAATAATCTGCTCAAGCAACAGAGACCTCCAAAGCAGAAATGCAAGCAACCTCCACCCCCCAACACAACCCAAATGACACATAGCCCGCAGACTCAGTGTGCCACTCAACCTCAGCCAGTAGGCAAAACAACATACCCAACACACTAGTCATAGGTGACTCTGTAGTCAGGCACACTGATGTCCCACTCACCAGGCTAAACAAGGAGAAGGTTACTGTCAGCGGCCTGTCGGGTGCCAGGATCCGCCACATAATCCACGCACTCAGGTCACTCTACAACAAGTACAAATATGACTCTGTCATTGTCCATGTTGGTGTGAATGACCTGAGATGTACCTCCCTGGACTGCATGAAAAGAGACATGGAAGAGCTCTCCGATCTTGAAGCCCAGGCAGGTATGACCCTAGCCCTGAGTAGCATTCTGCCATCACCCAGAATGATGCCGCAGTACAAGGACAAAATGATTGACTTCAACAATTGGCTAAGCTTCTGGTGTCATTCTAAAGGGATCCAGTATCTGTGTGCCTGGGATGATGTGGTCGACAGACCACGTTGCTTTGCCAGAGATGGCCTGCACCTGTCTCCCCTGGGATTCCGGATACTGGCTAAGGCTCTTGCCGCCCCTTTGGTGCCTTTTTTAGACAAGGTTCAAATGACAAATTCACCACCGTAACAGGAACACTGCAGTGGTGGTGCTGCGGTAGCGTTGTCGCTTCACAGTAAGACGTTGTCCTGTTCGATTCTCAGTTAGATCATCTCTTCTGTGTGGAGACATGCATGAATGGGCGTACCTTCGTTGAAGTTTGTGCGTCAGGGCCGGCAACTTGGCACATAAAAATCTACTGGCAATCTGACCAGAGTTCCGCTGTGGCAACCCCTAACCGGGAAAAGCCGAAAGACACAACAGCAACACCACCGTAACAGGAACAGGCAAGCAAAAACTGAGGTAATGCTACTCAGTGCTAGAAGTCTAAATCTCAAAATGCACTCACTCGAGGCACTCCTTAAAATGGAGAACATCGATATCTGTGCAGTGACTTAGACCTGGTTCAGAGCTCCAGAGAGCACCCCTGCACTACCAGGCTATAACTTGTATCACACTTTTCGGCCACGTAAACTGGACCGGAACACCAAAGGCGAAGATGTGTCCGTATTCATTAAGGATATCCACACCTCCAGGCTAGTTGCTCAGCATAATGCATCCAAGGTTATTAAAGTGCGACTAACTCTGTGCAAAACTGCAATCCAAATTGTAGCTTGCTACAGATTCCCCATCATGCCCCAGGATTCCCACTCCTTCTTTCTTGATATACTGGAAAATGTTAGGGTTCAACCAAGCACTGTAATAATGGGGGATTTCAACTACCCCACCATTAGCTGGGAAAACTACTCATGTACCAACTCGTTTGCTCAACGCTTTCTGGAATTCAGAAGTTCCAGAGCCCTGGATCAACTTTATCCACACCCCCACCAAGGGCAACAATATCCTAGACCTAGTCATTACTAACATGAATGACCGGTGTTCCACGCCTGAAGTCAATTCCTCGTTGGTCAGATCAGTCCATAAGCTAATCACCCTAGATATCCACATCCCACCCCCACCCCGCATTAAGGAAACCACGGTAAAAAAATTCTCCAAAGCCAACTTCTTGCTTCTTAAGTCAGAAATGGCAAACTTCATGACACCCATGCAGATGGACAATACAGTTACAACTGCTGAATCCTACACAAATGCACTTTATAAGCACTTACACGAATGCATGGATCGTGTTATCCCAAACAGAACCAAGAAGCTATCCTCCAAGAAAAGGAAGCCAATCTGGTGGTCCCCTGCCATAAACAAACTGTACAACAGAAGGAAGAAACTGTTGCAAAAGAGTAAAATCCCATGAGTGGTGGAGCTCCCTGGTCAGCCTCAGTAAGAAGATGAGATCCCTTATAAGAGTCTTAAAAGTTAGCTACGAAAAAAATTGCCACTGATTCTAAGGACAACCACAAAGCATTTTAT
This sequence comes from Protopterus annectens, assembly GCF_019279795.1. Classification (NCBI taxonomy): domain Eukaryota; kingdom Metazoa; phylum Chordata; order Ceratodontiformes; family Protopteridae; genus Protopterus; species Protopterus annectens. The sequence continues at coordinate 590,655,898 of NC_056741.1, forward strand.
AGCTATGTCAAGAATTTCAATGGCAACACCCAGATCTGCTCTGAGTTACAGCACAACAGCACAAAAATTACAGAACCAACTGATATTGCCAAAGTCCTGGCAGATAGGTTCAGTGCTAACTTTACCCACCTCTCACCCCCTAAAGGGCCTATATCTATACAGGAAGAATGCAGAGTCCCTTTAATCACAACTGCACAGGTAAAAGCTGCATTCTCTAAAGCCAAAATCAAAGCATCCATGGGACTGGACAACATCCCAGGCTTCGTTTTGCATGAACTTCAGAATGAACTGGCTCCCCACCTAAGCACCATGTTCAGTCATAGCCTCACATCAGGCTCTGTGCCCACTGAATGACACACAGCAACAGTTATCCCACTCCACAAAGGGAGAGCCACCACTGATCCCGGGAACTATTGCCCTATTAGCCTGATGAGCCTGGTCTGCAAGGCCATGGAACATATCATCATGGAACTCGTAAACAAAAGATATTGGTAACCTCCAAACTCTGGACCCCACTCAGTTCGGGTTTATAAAAGGCAGATCATGCCTCCTGAAACTAATCAACTTCTTTGAGGCAGTCACCAAAGCCGTAGATGAGGGTAAGGTGGTTCACACAGCCTATCTTGACCTCGCCATCCCCCATTCTGGAATTATAGCTAAACTCACTAAATTAGGTATAAATCCCTATGTCACAAGATTGGTTGCCAACTGGCTTGCTGACAGAAACCACGCTGTAAAAGTTGCAGACTCCAAATCTGACTTCAAACCAGTGACAAGTGGAGTACCACAGGGTTCAGTCCTGGGACCTCTCCTGTTTGGTATCTACTTCTCTGAAGTACAGGCTAACACAGAAGGCCTCTGGCTAACAAAGTTCACAGATGACTGCAAACTAGGAGCCATAGTCGAGTCCCCAAATGATGTGGACATCCTACAAAAGGGCCTGACTGAGACAGATGCCTGGTGTCAGAGCCATGGACTCGAGCTCAGTGACAAATAGTGCATTGTCATCCCCTTTGGTAAAAACTCTGTACCCATGAACTAGCACATAAGCAGCAGTCTACTTAACACCGAATGTGTGATGAGACCTTGGGACCCAGGTGGACAGTAGTCTCTCCTTTGATAATCACATCGCCACAGTAGTCAGGAAGTCCTTCTATGTGACACACCTCATCACAAAAGGGTTCGCATCCAGGAAAAAAAGAGGTCATTGTTGCCCTCTACTCGATACTCATTAGACCCATTATAAAGTACAACGCCCCTTTTGGAATGTACCTCACAAGACATCTGCAGCAGCTAGAAAGGCCACAGAAGTACCTCACAAAGAGGATTACTGGCCTCAAACAAATGCCCTACACTAACCGTCTCAAAAAACTCCAGCTTTACTCCGTAGCATATCGCCTACTCCAAGGTGATCCCTGTCTAACATATAAAGCTATGTCAAACCCAGAGCTGTTGGACATGCTACACCTAAAGAAATCCCAATCCCTCCAAGCTACACGCTCTACAGACCTAAACCTTGTCACTACAATAAACAGGACATGCTGGAGGGATAGATTCAGGTCCCAGAGACTTCCCATACTCTGGAACAGGCTACCCATCTATGTCAAGCAAAGTTCTTCATTAGCACTCCAAGAAAAATCTTGATGAGTGGATGGGAAATAGATAATACACCCCCGGGGATCACTTCTGTATCTCTGCTCTACAGTGGCACAGGAAAATAACTTTCTTGGGTGGCGTAAGCCAGGGAACCTTGTTGGCTAGGCTTACGTAGGCCCTTGGGCCGATAGCCTAGTACCTACCTATGAACCTTTGAAACTGTTCGCTGCACAATGAGAATATTCATTGCACTGTGAGACTCTTCCCTGTACTTTGAAACTATTTGCTCTACAATGAGCCCATTTGTACTTAACTTTTGATGCCCCACAATGCTTGTTAGTTTTGTCTTTGCTTCCATTCTAAAGGAAAGAGGTACTATCATGAGTATGGTAATCTTGGGAGTTCAGTATTTGCCATAAACTTGCTTGGCATCTGCAGCATGTTTGTCAGTATCCCTTATTGTTACCTCAGTATTTTGAATACCAGTTTAATTCAGTCTTCCTTCTCTTCACTCTGTCAAATAACGTCAAACACTTTTAGGTCGCGTAATACAATTAATCTTTTGTTTTGCCCTTGTATGTTAACAAGCCAGTTATTTTGTCTCTTGGAAACCCTTTTTATTAACCTATGATGATCTTCGTGTTTCACTATTGCAGTCATTACATTTGGGTAATCTGCTGGCAGGTTGCCCTCAGTCGTCCTGATTAACAAAGTCTTGGGTCCTGCGTCAGTTGCTGTCCCTTCTTCCATGACATCAGGTCGTCAGGGGTATAAAACATGCAACCAACGCCATTACATCAGTCTTTCTTGCCATGCGATGCCCGAAGCAGAAGCAGTTCGCAAGTGCCCGTCGTCCAACTCCTGAAATTTTGGTTTCGAGTTTCAGAACCAAAGTCTTCAACTTAAAGCTAAGTATCCCGTTGGGGAAACTTTTTCTTGCTCCTTACCGATGTCAGTATAAGTTAATAATTGCATTACTTGTTGAAAGCAAGTACCTCATTAAGATTTTCATTCGTACTGCATTCCTTGCGTAGGCCCTAACCACGACGTACCTTGCTGTCGGTTTTGTGCTTTATTTACTCAGCGCACTATCCATCATCGGTATATTTTTGCCTAAAGAAGAAAAAGCTCGTGCTATGCCAAATCCCAGCAACCGTAAAACAGTGAAATATCCAAGAAAAAACATTGCTGAAAACTTCTGAAAAATTTTTGCCTCTAAATATTTTGGTTCTCTGTTTAATTATCCAGAAATGTCGTCGGTTAGCCATCCGACTACTGGGATTCTGAAAAAACGCTTCTCCTAAGCCAATCGCCAGTTCGCCGGTACTCAGTGAGGCACTTTCGCAGCCCCTGATACCCGCTACTTCTGATTCGCAGGCCTCTACTGAGACCCATTCGGAGTCTGGTATGCCGCGAGATACTTCAACTATAGAATCCGCGGATGTCACTACCTTGGATGGGTCCAGAACCACTGTGCAGGTACCGGCTTCTGAGGGTATATTCAGGCCTACAGACTTGCATATTAAAACAACACCTCTTTCATTATTAAGGCCTAAATCTCAATTCATGTCTAAAAAACTGACACCCAGGCCACATGCTCAGGTCCCTATGCCTAAAAAACAAATGATAAAAATGGCTGAAGATTGAATAACTCTAATCAGGGGTAGTCACCCCCCCCCCCCAAGAGGCCTAGGACTGAGCTTGATTATGAATCTTCTGATCAGGATTCTGTTTCTTCTGACTCTTCTGATGACCTGGATTTATCTATACCTACTTATGAGGATTCTGATGCAGATGATTCCATTCCCTCTGCTTCCCCTCCTGAGGATTTTTCTTTTGGGGAAACTTTACATACTTTGAGAGAGCTTTCTCACTGGGAAAGCCAGGAATTTTCTGATTCAAAAAAGAGGCTTAGGGATTTCCTTCTTCTACCTCAGCATAGGCCTTTGGCTATACCTCCTGTACTAGACATTGTTGATGATATTTTCTCAGAATCCAGTTTGGCCCCTGATTCCCTGCCTCCTGCTCCTAGTAAACCTGACAGATACTACAGGGTTCCTGAGTCCCACAAGTTCCTTTTCAAAAATCCTGTTGCAGATCCAGAGACTATTTCTCGGGGGCCCAAGGGCATTAAGGCTTCTACAGCAAAAAATCCTACCCCTTCTGATAGAGACTCCATGGCGCTGGATGGATGGGGTAAAAAAGTTTATACTTCTGCAACCTTGGCAATCAGAGCTTTAAACTGCCAATTTCATATGTTAAAATATCAGCAACATGTTATTGGACTGCTTAAACAGAAAATGATGTTGATTCCTGACTGTGCGGAAAATAAAGATTTACAGGACTTAATGCATTCTGCTGAACAAGTTGGAAAACATATTTTGCAATGTGGTTTTGATTCTTTAGAGGCCTCTTGCAGGGCTGCTGTTACTGGGTCTGTGCTTAGAAGACATGCTTGGCTTAAGGAGCAATCTTTGCCTGATGATGTTAAAGCTAAATTGTTGGATGCTCCTTTAAATCAGGGCCGCCTGTTTGGCAACAAGGCTGAAGAAGTTCTTAAAAGGATGGAAGATAAAGCTAAATCTATGCAAACTGTTAAAGATTTTTTACAAGTGCAACCTCCTAGATTTAGTAGGCACTGGCCTACTAAGAATTGGTCCTTTCCAGTCCCTTCCAGGTCTTCTCAAGCCAAACCCAGACACAGCATAAACCTCAGGTTTCAGTCCCAGGGGACTCTCCGAACCAAGCAGTGGGGGGCCTCCATTTCCTAATCTGGAAATAACAAGACACCCCCCTATGGTAAACAGTCTCAATGACTTCCTTTTAAAAGTACCAAGCACTTATCTTTTGACCACCCCTCTGGGGGGAAAGATTGCTCTTCTTGCAAAGAACTGGGAACTCATAACCCAGGACAAATGGGTTTTAAATATAGTGTCCCAGGGATACAGATTTCATTTCCACACATTGCCAACAACAAATGGGTGGCCAGACCTGCCCCCAAATCAGTGGGCAGAGGCTCAAAAACAAGTACTTTCCCTCTTAAGCATGGGGGCTATTCAACTGGTACCAGAAGAGGAAAAGGGACAAGGTTTCTACTCCAGACTTGTTCTGGTACCCAGAAAAGACAAATCATGGCGTCCAATCCTGGACCTGTCTACTCTAAACACCTTTCTGGAGATTCCAAAATTCAAGATGCTGACTCTTCCTGAATTACTTCCTATGGTAGGCAAAGACGCCTAGTTGGCAACACTAGATTTAAAAGAAGCATACCTTCACATCCCAATCAGGGAATCTTGCAGAAGATACCTACGCTTCAAAGCAGGCTGCACGCATTATCAGTTCTCTGCACTGCCCTTTGGCTTGTCAAAGCAGGCTGCACGCATTATCAGTTTTCCGCATCACCCTTTGGCTTGTCTACTGCACCTAGGGTATTCACAAAGTGCCTGACTCCAGTTATTGCATTTTGCAGGCAAAGAAGTATTCAAATATACCCATACCTGGATGATTTTCTAATTCAGGCAGAAAGCCAGGGCATACTTTTAAATCATCTGGCATTTGTAAAAAGGGTTCTAACTTGTCTGGGGTACACCATAAATGAAAAGAAATCACAACTGGTACCCTGTCAACAAATTACATTCCTGGGAGCAAGCTTGAATACAACTTCCCAGATGGCTTACCTTACGCCAGAAAAGCAAATTCATTTGGTAACCTGTTTCAAACAAGTGGCCACAAAAACCCTGCTATCTGCAAGACAAATACTGCAAGCCTTTGGGTTCATGACCTCCTGTATTCTTCTAATTCCATATGCAAGACTGCATATGAGGAAACTACAGTGATATCTAAAAAGTGTATGGAGTCAACATTCTCACAGTCTGGAAACAATGATTCCTATCATACCTTGCCTACGCCTAGAGTTCCTCTGGTGGGCAGAGGCTTGCCACCAAAACAAGAGACTACCATTTACACTACCCCCTGCCACCCAAACCCTAAGAACAGATGCATCGGACTATGCTTGGGGGGGCTCACCTGGCAGAGAAGTGCATTCAGGGCAAATGGAGCCCAAGTCAAATGCACCTACATATAAATCAAAAAGAAATGTTAGCTGTACAGAATGCTCTGACAGCCTTTAAGGACTACATTCTTCCAGGACAACTAATGGTAAAGACGGACAACGCCACGGTTATGTGGTACATAAACAAGCAGGGGGGTACACATTCCTACCCCCTCTGCAGACTAGCCATGGCATTATGGAACACAGCCTTGAGCTACCAAGTGCACCTACAGCTCAATTCCTGCCAGGAAAATTAAATACACTGGCAGACGGACTAAGCAGAAACCTCATGGACCCACATGAGTGGAAACTGGAACCAAGGATTTTCAACATGTTGACAAGCGAATGGGGGAGCCCAGACATAGATCTATTTGCCTCCCCCCAGAACTACCAGTTGGACAAGTTTTGCACAAGGACTCCCCACAAACAAGCTTGGAAAGTGGATGCTCTGTCCTTCAGCTGGAAAAACCTATCAGTCTACACCTTCCCCCCACTACCTCTGCTCTCCAAAGTTGTACTATAAGTCAAACAGGACAAACCAAGGATGACCTTGATTGCTCCAGACTGGCTGCGCCAACACTGGTACCCCCTCCTGTGCAGTGTGTCCCAGTTACCTCCATGGCACCTGCCTCAGACCCCTTCCCTGCTGTCCCAGCAGGAGAATCAATTTCTGCACCATCAGCTTCCAACATTGAACCTTGCAGACTGGCTAATCACTTAAATTCACCCTTTTCATCCTTCAGCAAACCTGTAATGGATGTCATGTTATAGGCAAGGAGACCTAGTACTAGAAAATCTTATGCTGACAAATGGAAAAGATTCTGTACCTGGAACCAATCTCAAGGGATGAGCACAGCAGCACCCAATTTACCTCAGATTTTGCAATACTTAACTGAGATGCATCACAAGGGCCTGTCTTTTTCCTCCATTAAAATCCACGCCTCAGCCATTTCAGCTCATTATAACACAGAATCTCCCCTCTTCTCTCATCCTCTGCTCAAGCAGTACCTCAGAGGGACAAAAAATTAAGACCACCCAGGAGAGCTCCAACCCCTGCCTGGGACCTTAACTTTGTATTGGAGAAACTCACTCTACCTCCTTTCGAGCCAGCTGCTACTGCAGACTTAAACTTTCTTTCTTGGAAAACAGACTTCCTTTTAGCAATCACTTCAGCTAGAAGGATATCTGAATTACAGGCCCTTATGTCAGTGGAGCCTTTCATCATCTTTCATGCAGACAGGGTGTCACTCAGGACCAATCCATCCTTCATGCCCAAGGTGGTATCCAGTGTGGCTTTTAATCAGACCATTCATTTGCCAACATTCTTTCTCAATCTACAGAAAAAAGGAAAACGGATTCTGCATTCCTTGGATGTGCACAGACAAATTAGATTCTACTTGGACAGGACTAAACCTTGAAGACAATCTGAACAACTGCTGGTAGCATTTGCTGCAGGGGCAGAGGGGAAGGCTATTTCAAAGCAAACCATTTCTAAATGGATAAGCCATTGCATTAATTTCTGCTATAAGCACCAGGGAAAACCTATCCCCCAGGGGATCAGATCTCACTCCAACAGGGCTGCATCTACTTCTGCAGCATTTCTCAGAGGTGTTCCTACCAGGGATATCCTAGAAGCTGCTACCTGGAGTTCTGTACATACTTTCACCAAGCATTATCATTTGCCAATTTTCTCTAAATCCAGAGCTGGCTTTGCCACTGCTATCTTGCAGGGCCTTATAGCTGGCCCTAATGCTATATAAACTCCTCCTCCCAACCATAGCTTTGGGAATCCACCCAAATGTAATGACTGCAACAGTGAAACACGAAGAACATAGTACAGTTGTGAACACTTACCATAAATGTAGTGTATTTACTGTTGCAGTCCTGGTTACCCTCCCTCCAGCCCCCTAATTTCTTTTGTCTATACCTCTACTTTCCTTTACTATGCTTAAAAGCCTTTTTGGTGTATTTGCTTTTTGTTGGAGGTACACCTTTGTGTTTTTATGTTTATTTGCTCCCCATTAGGGGGGCACCTGACATCTGGGGCAAGAAAAATGGATGTAATGACGTTGGCTGCATGTTTTATACCCCTGACAACCTAACATCATGGAAGAAGGGACAGCAACCGACTCAGGACCCAAGACTTTGTTAATCAGGCTGACTCAGATTACCCAAATGTAATGACTGCAACAGTGAATACACTCTAACATCTAAATTTATGGTAAGTGTACACAACTGTACTTTTCTGGCAATATGTTAGTTTCATTTAATGTTGTGTATTGATATAACTTTTCAAATGCTTTCATGGAACTTTTAAATAAAACTGCTCCAATGTTCAAATAATTTTTAATCTGCCAGTTCTGTTGTGATCTGAGTATTGCATCTGTCTGTCTGTGTGATTCATAAGGTACGCTATTGTCCCTGACCCTTCTCTACTGATTGCATCCACCATTATGTACATGTGAACTGGAGTATTCATAAACATGGTAAGCAGTGGTTTACAAGCATTGTACATGATGCCTATGTTTGTTCACTGACTGAACTTGGCTTGTTTTTTTTTTTTTTTGTTTTTGTTTTTTTATTTTATTAAAAATAAAAATGTATAGAATAGCTATAGATTTTTCTGTGCAGCTGCTGTGCATCTGACCTTTAAGTCAGTATGATGTCTCTTGTTGTACCAATGGGTATCACTAGGACTACAACAAATCTTCTGACATCTAGCCAGCCTCCTAAAAAGTCAGACAGGTAACTTAACCAAGCATCTAGCCAAAACTGAGATATTCCCTTAAATCAAACTATTTGTGTGCACTCTATCTATGGCAGTTAAGTAAAGAATAGCATGTACATTATATTGTATTGCTTGCACATTTTACAGTTTAGACTTACTTGATTTTTTTTTTCTGAAAGGAAAACAAATATAGGGAGGTCTTCAAAGATCTACGAAGAACTAATTTAGGAAATGATACGATATGGAATGCTCATGAGCTCGTGTTTTTTTTTGTTGGTTTTGTTTTTTGTCCTCTAGTAGGCTGGTTTTGTTCAGTGGACAGAGCAGAGGCAAAACTAAGCAAATACATTAAACAGTGGTGCAGAGTAGAGCACCTGCAAAACAGGAAGAATATGTCCTGAGGAAGGGTGTGGCACGTGTTTCAATTTTGACTAACAAATGCTTTATAAATTTAGCTCTCAGTAGAAAATAGCATTTATGTGTCAGTAGTTTTATCCAGGAAAATGTCACAGATTACATGCTACCACTCTCTTCCTCAATGTATCTGTTTATTCTTTTTAAATTGTCTATGGACAGCAGTCCAATTTTACAGCCTTGGTTAGGCTGTATCAATGAGTTTAACATCCTGCTCAGCAATGGTAATACAGCAGTAACTGACTTTCCTGATGACTATTCACAGCTTTTGAAAGCAGTTGCTATTTTTTTTCTTACATACAACTGCCTACATGAAACTTAAATAACATTTTATGTAAAACTGTTATGCAGAATCAAGGAGAAGAGACAAGAAAGATGACAAGAATAATATGTGTAAAACTACCAGTTTGTGAACTGCATGCCGCTTTGTAAACTTCACCCCAAGGCTGCTTTTTTTTTTTCTTTTTTTTCACAAGTGCAGAAATCACACATTCAGAAAAAAATTAATCTGTAATAGGGTCCTATTGATAAAGTATAAAATCTCAGTCAAAAGATGACAAACTGTGACCTTACAGCCTGTTATTCACTAGAGCAAATCCCTAAACAGAGACTAAATGGGCAAAAAAACAGATTTACATAAACCAAGTCTGAAATGGCCATTTCAGAAAATATTCCCTTTTCTGTGAGGTATAGCAGTCTCAGAGTTGGTATATATGTTTGAAGGGTGGGGCTTGTCCCCTACATCAGTGGGGTGCAGGGGGAACTTTCCTCCCTGCAAAAAAGAAGTGTAAAGGAGAAGCGCAATGTTTGAAATTCACTCAGTTTTAGGCTTTTTTGGCTCGTGCTGCCATTTCAGTAGGAAGTCAGATTTTATAGTAATTGGAAAATTGGTATAGACGCAGTGTATCAGTTACGCCTGTCTGTGATACGGCACCAAAGATGCAGGATGTGACTGAGTAGAAGATGAAAATGTTCTTGCAGCTTTTGCTCTGAAGTACAAGTGGTGTAAGGAAGAGGGTCTTCAGTAGTGCAGAAAGGTACAGAGCCCTGGTAGTGCTGACCTGTAAATGGGAACATTTTCTGTTTTATGAGCTCAAGTGGAAGGTGATATGGGAATTAGTATAAATATTTGACAAGGGGTCTCTCCCAGTATTAAGTCTGTCAGCACCCCAATGATTTTATTTATATCTGTTAACCAGGGTAGAGCACTGCTGCACATGGACCTTTGTCAGACTGGTTAAGCAACTTGCTAAGAGCCTCAAACTTGGCAAAAGGATGCTTAAAAATTCAAACTTTGGACTGCATCGTCTAGTACTAATTGCCAGTCTGTTGATTTTAGATCAATGAATATTAAAAGAGGCAAACTAATATACTTGGGCATGGGAAATTAGCAGCAGATCCCAGCTTTCTGCACTATTTTGTATTGAAGTAAAATGTTGACTAGCTCGTACATGCTGTACACTGCAGTATGACATTTACGTGCTTTGTTGAGACTGAAAATAAACATATGACTAAACACTTTTGTGAAAGGGTAGCATAGCAACAATTTAAGTCAGGGTCTGGAAGTCGAATCTTGCAAAACTTCTTGATTTGTACTTTAAGTACAAATTATTGTCTGTAGTTACGTCCCGTCGTTGGGTTGTTGTCCTGCTTGTTTCTTTGTTAGTAATGCCTTGTATATTTCTTTGCCAGCTGAAAGAACTTTCTGTACTGTACCTCAGTAGTCATCGTCCTTTTAATGCCCGCATTATTCATCATTGTTTTAAAGTCTGCTTCTGTCCTGAGTTGTGACTGAAAAAAGTCCCCAGTTCATTCATCTGGTAGCAAACAAGTAAACAACTATCTGTGAATCATTTTGGGTTTGTACTAAAATGTTTTTGGATAATATACTGAGGGCCCTTGGTTTTCATACACATGGTTCACCGGACATTTATTTTAAGTGTATGCCAAACTTCTCTAATTTAGTCAAATAAAATAGGTTATAGTTTTGCTTTAACATCATCCCCACTTCCTTGCGAGATCAAACTATGTGATATGTAGTCTAGAGACAACATTGAATTCTGAATTGAATGTTTTTAAAGTAGTCATCACCCTAAATATACAGGGGAATATAAGTCTTTTGCTTTTGAATGCAGTGCAGGCAAAGTGACACAAGGCATATAGGTTCATAATGACCACAAGGGCCTTTTTAAGCCTAGCCATGCATCCCAAATCTCCAACAAGTTCTGTTAAGTGTAAGCAGGGGCCTGGTAGATGAACCATTTACTGGCTGCCTCTGTTCATTAGAGGCATAGCTGCCAAACCAGGGATGAATTTCCTGATGTCCTTCTATTCTCATGTTGCTGTATTCATCACATATGGGTCTTCGCTTCTTGCTACCCGAACGTCCAGCCAGTATACAAATGTTTTCAGTCATAGTCATATGGTGCGTGAGACTTCTGACATGGCTAGCACCTGCCCCCAGAACTTCTCAGATGCCATTCGAGCGTCAGGTCTTCCTGCCATCCTGGCCATCAGATCTCAAGAAAGTCAGATAAGTGCCCCTCTGGGGAATCTTTCAGTCATTTTATTTTATTTTATTTAATGCGTGTTCATGTCATCCAGATAGGGCAAGTCTAAGTGTGGCCATCATCTACCCCATAAGAATGCCCACGATCAGTGTCTCTACTGTTTAGGATGGTCGCACAACCACAAGGCTTGCTCCATTTGTCATACATTTGTACCCAAAACCTTGCACAGCCATCTGCATGCACTCAACCTTTATTTAGAAAATCAACAACTAGCCTTAGGTAGAGGGGCCCATTGACTTACCTACTGAACCTCCTAAAAGAAGGCCAAATCTTCCAGGCCTTTCTCTACCACTGCGCCTCCTGTGTCTGCACCTCAGCCTGGTAGAGGATCTGGGCTCCGCCGCTTCAGATTTAGCAGGTACCTCCATGGAAGCCACAAAATCCCACACAGAGGGCACGTCCATTGAGGCTTTACCAATGTTAGTCTTCTGTGCCGGGGGGGGGGGACGGACGAGTGATTACAGTAGGTCCTACGGATCCTTCCAGATGTCCTTCTATTCCAGTGTTGCAGTATTGTACATATAGGTTTACTCCTCTTGCCTCACATATGTCCAGCCAGTATACAAACGTTTTCAGTCTCTTTGAGGTGCGTGGGACGTCTTCACATGGCTGAGGGTAATGTGGGCAATGTGGGCCATAAAAGTGATGTCTGCACACACCAGCCCCCAGAACTTCTCAGCCGCCAGTCGTACACTTGGTGTTCCTGCTTTCGCTGGAAGGGGAAATATCTATATGCATTCCCCCCCATCCCGCTCATTCAGAAGGTCCTGCTGGAAATCCAGCAGGATACACCAAAAATCTTGTTGGTGACTCCTTACTGGCACAGATAGCGCTGGTTCCCCCTACGTCTACAGTTGTCCTAGGGCAATCACCACAAGTTACCCCATAGAGTGGACCTTCTAACAACACAAGGGATCCCGGATTCACCCACAGTGGCAGCTTCTGCACCTAACCCTGTGGTTGATAGGATTCTGATCCTCTTCAGACACCTTTACAATGAGGACGTGCTCAATGTCCTGCAGGAGGCCAGGAAACCAAATACAAGAAAATCCTACCTTTCAAAGTGAAAAAGATTCACTTTATGGTGTCACAAAAGACAGCTGGACCCACTTTCTAGTGAGCCCCCTCTAGTCCTGTCTTACCTGTGTGAGCTACTTAGGACTACCTTGGCTTATTCTTCCATCAAAGCTCATTTGTTTGCAATTTCAGCATGCCTTCCTCTGGATTCCCCCACTAGCATCCAGACTTCCTTTTAAACTCTTCCTTAAAGGAGTACTTTACCTTAGACCTCCCAGGAAACCATCTCCTCCTCCTTGGGATCTTAACTATGTTCTGGAAAAGCTTACACTCTCTCCCATTGAGCCAGCAGACTAAGGTTCTCTAAAGCATTACACATGGAAAACTGTACTGTTAGTGGCCTTGACCTCAGCCAGAAGAGTGTCAGCGCTATAAGCCCTCATGGCTATTCCTCCTTTTCTAGTCTTCCAAAAGGACAGCGTTACTCTTAGAACTAACCCCTCCTTCATGCCCAAGGTGGTGAATGACCTGTCCCTTAACCAGGCCTTACACCTACCTGTCTTTTTCCCTAACCCACAGGGGCACAGTGAGAGAGTACTTCACTCCCTGGATGTGCACCAACAACTCAGGTTTTACCTGCATAAAACCAAGTCCATCAGACAGGCTGACCAACTTTTCATATCCTTCCACCCTAGAGTCTTGAGGAAGGCAGTATCCAAACAGACCATATCTGCCTTGGTCTCCAAAGCTGTCACCTCCTGCTACCAACTCCATGGTAAATCACTGCAAGGTACAGTTAAAGCACACTCCACCAGGGCTATGGCCTCTTCAGGAGCCTTCTTTAAGGGCCTGGATACCGCTACTATTCTAGAGGCAGCCACTTGGTCTTCAGTTCACACCTTCACCAAACACTACAAATTAGACCACATTTGTAGATCCAGGGCAGGGTTTGCCAGGGCTATCCTTCACAGATTCCTGGAGTCTGCTTTTAGACTACCCCAGTCACAGTGAGCTTTGGCACTCACCCATATGTAGAATACTGCAACATTGAAAGAGAAGGACATAGAAAAGTTGTGTAAAATCTCACCATAATTATAGACGTCCTTCTTTTCCATGTTGCATTATTCCTTCCCCTCCTGTTGGGTTGCATTTCCCTTTCTGGGTGGCACAGGACTGACACTGCCCTTATTAGGACTGGCTCCGACTGGGGCTTTCAGTTCTGAGAGCTGGTGCTTGCAAACATCACGTTTATTGCCCACGTTACCCTCAGCCATTCAGGTGTCCCACGCACTTCAGAGGGGCTGAAAACTTTTGTATACCGGCCAGACGTACATGAGACAAGAGGAGTAAACCCATATGTAGAATACTGCAACATGGAAGAGAAGGACATCTATGGTCATGGTAGGATTTTACACAACTTTTCTTTCTTTACATTCACCTGATTACAGACTTTCCTCCCTTCAGACACCTGCTAGGCTACTAAAGAGAAAGGAAAAAAGGAAACACACCTCTTCCTCTCCCGAAAACATGCCCAATTGGTAGGTCTTCAGCCAGAGTTTGTTCGATGCCTGTATGGCCTTACGGCCTTCTACCACAGGGACTTCTGTGATGCCTCCTCCTACTCTTAAGCCTTAGGCCTCTAACTTCTGATCCAACTATTAGGGAAGAAGAGGATTTCTCTGATTCCTCATCTGAGGAATCACTCTCATACACCTCTCAATCTCCTTCTCCCTTGGGGTATGGCTCCCCAGAGGAAGAATCCGTTGACCCTGACTCCCCAGCTGAGGATTTGACCTTTTGGAAAACCATTACCAAGTTGAAAGAGCATTTTAAGTGGGAATCCTCTGATATGACTGAGGTCCAAAAAGATATTATGATCTCATTCAGATGGATTCCCCAACACTTATTGCTGCACCTCCAATTCTACCTGCCTTCCTGGATGCCTTCTCCTCTGCATCCTTGAACTGTGACTCAACCTGCTGTTCCACACAGGTCAGATAGCTTTTATAAAGGTCTTGAATCTGCCAAGTATCTGGTGAAATGTCCTCCAGCAGACCCAGCCACTATTTCCATTTCCACAGATAAGGCATTTAAATTTCTGCCCACCACCACCATCCTCCCTGCTGACAAAGATAGCAAAACCATGGAGCTTCTGGGTAAGAAAACACTTCTGATACTCTGGCCTTCAGGGCTACAAATTACCAGACACATATGGCTAAATATGCCTTATCTCTCCTGGAGAAAGCCTCCAAGGAATTGACCGATGCACTGGATTTTGCTGCCAAAGCTTCACTGTCTTCCCTCCTGGCTATCACCTCACAAAGTCACCAGGCACTCCATAAAGTGCAGTTATAATGCTGCAGAGGCCTAAGCCAGGTCAGCACCATCAGCATCTGCCTTGAGAATAAACTCATGGCCACATCTCCAGCCTATTCCAGATGACTTTAGGGCTAAGCTCATTGATGTCCCTCTAGACAACACAGCCGTGTTCAGTGTCAAAGTGCCTGTTTTAAATCACTACAGCAAAAGCGGAAGGAAATGCAGGAGTTAAAACATCTGCTAGTCTCCCCCATCCCAAACTTCCAAAGAAATTACCCTGCTAAAACTCAGTTTATTAGAAAACATTTTCACCCTGCTGCTCCTTCTAGGTCTAGAAGGACTTCCAGGAAGCAACCCCAACCTGCTAGACCTTCCCCCTCTCCTAGTCAGAGGCCACCCTTTCAGGACAGGGCAGGTAGTATTTGACTACCTGCCATCTCTGAAACCTCCACCCCTCCCTCTCTCCCCCTGTCACTGTCTTCTCACTGTCTTCTTGTGTGAACTACCATCACAACAGACAATTGGGTCATTTCAATCATTCAAAATGGTTATTTTATGACCTGGCTTATGCCCCCAAAGCACAGGGATATACCACAACCTCTAAAACAACAGCTACACCTATTGCAGTCAGTACTACAAACCCTACTGGACCAAGGCACCATCAAAACAGTGCCACTGGCTGCAAAATGGAGAGGTTTCTACTCCAGGATTTTCTTACTTCCAAGAAAAGATGGTCCTCGGAGACCAATCCTGGATCTCTCAGTTCTCATCCTCTTCCTTCATGTTCCTACCTTCAGGATGGTGACATTGGCAACTTTTTCCCACGTCTACTTTCCCAAGGATTCATGGCCACCTTAGACATAAAGGATGCCTATCTTCACATCTCCATTAAGCCCAGCTTCAGGAAATACCTGAGGTTTTCTGTGGGCCCTTCTCACTTTCAGTTGTCTGCCTTACCCTTTGGGCTCTCCACTGCACCCAGGGTATTCACCAAATGTCTGGCTCCAGTTATTGCATTTTGCAGAACAAAAGGAATCCAGATATTTCCCTATCTGGACGGTCTGCTGATAAAAACAGACTGCAAGGACACCCTCCAGCACACATTCTTCTTGCCACTTCCCTCCTACAATCCCTGGGTTTTCAGATCAACTTCCAGAAATCCCAAATGAAACCCTCTCAAGACATTGTTTTCCTGGGCTGCAGGATTTGCACAGACATCATGAGAGCCTTCCTTCCCCAACAAATGGTAGAAAGTTTGATAAAACACCTACTTCTGGTCCTTCAGGCAACAGAAGTGACAGCAAGGCAGTACCTCAGGCTCCTGGTCTACATGGCTGCCACTATCCCCATGTTACCATTAGCAAGACTCCATATGAGAAAGTCACAGTGGTACCTCAGGTCAGTCTGGACCCAGCACTCACACCCCATTGGAGTACAGGATTCCCCTCTTGCCTGCCTCAAACTAGAAATTCATTGGTGGTTGAAGCAAGTGAACCTCAGCCCAAGTCTTCCCCTCCACCCACCCCAACCCAAACAGATTATGCACACAGATGCCTCAGACTTGGGCTGGGGAGCAACTCTGAGCCATCTCAAAGTGCAGGGACTGTGGCCAGAACCACACAAAAAAGAACACATCAGTGTCAGGGAAATGAGGGCAATTTTCCTAGCCCTTTGGACCTTCCAAACTTACCTACATCAGGGATCTCTAAAGATCTTTATGGACAATACCACAGTGCTGTGGTATCTCAACAAACGGGGGGGGGGGGACCAAATCTTACCGTCTTTGCAGATTAGCTCTCCTAGTGTGTGAACTAGTCACCACCCAGGGAGTTTCCCTGCAGGCAGTCTACATTCCTTCTCTACAGAATTCCCAGGCAGACTCTCTCAGCAGGTCCATCACGAACAATTACAAATGTGTGCAGCACAGGGATGTTTTCTTGGATCTGGTCCACCACTGGGGTACACCGCAGATAGACCTGTTTGCCTCCTCCATCAACAGGCAACTTCCTTGCTTCTGCATCAGACTTCCACCCTCAGGTGGTGGCAACAGATGCCTTCTCAGTTTCTTGGAAGGGGAAATTTCTGTATGCATCCCCACGCTTACCTCTTGTACAGAAGGTCCTGATGAAGATTCAGCAGGACAGTCCAAAAATCTTGTTGGTGACTCCCTGTTGGCCAAGGCAGCACTGGTTCCCCCAAATACTACAACTATCCAGGGGCAATCACCACAAGTTACCCCTCAGAGTGCCCTCCTCGCACAGAGCAAGGGATCCCAAATCCACCCACAGTGGCAGTCACTGCACCTCACCCTGTGACTGATAGGATTCTGAACCCCTTCAGACACCTTTACAATGAGGATGTGCTCACTGTCCTGCAGAAGGCCAGGAAACCAAATACGAGAAAATCTTACCTTTCTAAGTGGAAGAGATTTTCTATATGGTGTCTCAAAAGACAGTCGGACCCGCTTGCCAGTGAGACCCCTCTATTTCTGTCTTACCTGTGTGAATTTCTGCAAACAGGATTGGCCTACTCTTCCATTAAAGCCCACTTGTTTGCCATTTCAGCATGTCTGCCTCTGTATCCCCCCCTTTTTTCCAGACTACCAGATAAATTATTCCTTAAAGGGGTTCTTCACCTAAGACCCCCCCCAAGGAAGCCATCCTCATCCCCATGGGACCTCAGCTCTGTTTTGGAGAAGCTTATGCTGACCCCTTTGTGCCTTCAGACAAAGCTTCCCTAAAACACTGTACATGGAACATTCTTACTCATGGCTTTGACCTCAGCCAGAAGTCTTAGAGCTTCAAGCCCTCGTGGCTATTCCTCCCTTCCTAGTATTCCACAATGACAGGGTTACTGTTCAGACCAACCCTTCCTCCATGCCTAAGGTGGTGAATGATGTTTCCTTAAATCATGCCATCCACCTTCCTACCTTCTTCCCTAACCCACATGGGGACAGTGATAGAGTACTCCATTCCCTGGATGTGCACAGACAACTCAGATTCTACCTGCACAAAACCAAGTCCATCAGACAAGCTGACCCGCTCTTTGTCTCCTTCCATCCCAGGGCCTTAGAGAAGGCAGTTACCAAACAAACCATTTCATCCTGGATTTCCAAGGCTATCACCTTCTGCAGGGTACTCTTAAAGCACACTCCAACAGGGCTATGGCCTCCTCTGAAGCCTTCTTCAGAGGTTTGGACACCTCTACCATTCTTGAAGCAGCCACTTGGTCATCAGTGCACACCTTCACCAAACACTACAAGTTAGACCATATTTCCAGAGCCAGGGTGGGCTTTGCCAGGACTATCCTTCCTGGATTCTTGGAGACTGCCTCTAGACCTCCACCCACTCCCTCACAATGAGCTTTGGCACTCACCCATATGTGATAAATACTGCAACATGAGAATAGAAAGACATAGAAAAGTTGTGTAAAATCTTACCATAGTCATAGATGTCCTTTTCTTCCATTTTACAGTATTCCTTCCCACCCACCTAACCCCCCTTATCCTTTTTCTCTCATTTATTACTGACCTGTCTTTGGTCTCCTGGTGGTTATACCCTACCCTATGACCAATTTAACCACCAAATGGCTTTGTAATCCTATGGATGACATCACTTGCTAATATATTTGGACCTGTCCTGCTGTGCTTTCAAGTTCTGAAGTCTGTGCATGCAGATGTCACTTTTAAGGTCCCTGGTTTATGGTTCTACATGTGACATCCCATGCAACTACAACAGCCAAGCTGAAGCTTTTGTACAGAAGCTGATGTATGGGTCGCCTGAGGCAGGAAATCCCACACCAAGAGTACTGCAACATGGAAGAGAAGGACATCTATGGTTATGGTAAGATTTTACACAACTATTCTTTTCTGTGACACAGAGGAATGAAGCCCTGGTTATAACCCAGTAAACCCAAGTTTCAGTAGTGACATAGACTACAGGCAATGTGTGTATGTGTGTCTGGGGGTGGGGGTGGGGGGGGTTCCGTCTGTGTATGTGAAAGGAATTAATGCGTTATGCCTACTCAGCTGTTTCAGAGGGTGTGATGTGCTGGAGGCACACCCTGTTCAATACCCAGTAGAGGTTAGGGACCAAAATAAACAGTAATTGCAGGGCAATGTGGTAAACAAGGGCTTACAGTAGAATATCGTGGCAGAGTTGGGGCCATCTCCTGTGTAACGTGCCAGTGTGCACTCACCCTGGCCAGGTTAACATATCAAAAAGAGGATAGGGTCAGTATTTTCAACCAGTTCACCTGTTATGCACACTGTGGTAGCCTGCTTTGCTCTCACTCTTCTGCCCTGTTATGGAGTAGAGCAAATTCCAGCAGCTGAAAAGACCTTCTTTCTCGAAAGAGAGGACACACCTGGATAAAGGTTATACCTGGGGTATACCCCCTCCTGGAAAAATTGTAGCAACAGACAGCATAAAAGGATCTGAAGTCTAGAGTGGCGGACCCCGGCAATGTCGGTGCTGCAGATCAAAATAAGTTTGTTTTGCATACACTTGACAACAGTCTAGTAAAGACTGTAAATGTAAGTAACTTTATGATAGATCCTTGAGGTAGCTGTTTCCAAGTCAGTGTTGAAACCTCTTGCTGGAGTTTGACATGCAGCCAGTTAACTATAAAATATACTCATCCATTCTTAAAGCAGACCCTCTTCTAATGGGTGTACCTCAAAGCTCATTTGACATGCAGCCAGTTAACTATAAAATATACTCATCCATTCTTAAAGCAGACCCTCTTCTAATGGGTGTACCTCAAAGCTCATTTCTTGCCCTTTTACTTGTCTGTGTCTTTATTAACAGACTACCATATGACTTTTCCTCACCTCTGATTTTTTTTATACAGATGATATGTTCAGTTTCAGATTTGCCTGTCTACAATTCACGCACAACTCAAAACTGATCTTCACTCCCTCCATAAATGGACAGTCATGAGCTACTACATATCCCCACAAAAACTAAAACTATTCTGCTTGGCACACCTCAAAATACTAAATTCCCCATGTCTCTCAACATCAAAGAGATTAATAATAATCCAATAGAAACAACAACATTCTTCAAATATCTTTGAACTTTCAAACTCTCATAGAAAAGCTAGAAACAAAATTCACACTCGTTTCTTCTCTTCTTGGCTAGAAAAATATCTTCCAATCTTGCTGCTCCAGTTAGAGCAGCAATAGTCAAGACAGCTCAAACTGAATATGGGCTAATTATTTTACAGAGTGCCTCAAAAAAAACTCAGCCACTCAGCACACCATCCCAAACAAAGTAGTTGTTTTCTTACAAGCTTCCTTATGAAGGAACACCACTGCATCACTCTCCAAGACCAGCTTAGCTCCCATAAAGCTTAGAGCTGATCTTCTGTTAGGGCTGTCCTCATCAGACTCCTACAACCTGACTGATTCATTTATTCTACTTGCTGCAAAACGTGCAACAGATCCCGCTCCTTACTGCCTCAGGAGGTTCACCCAAGCAATACCTGCTGTACAACCCCCACAGACCAAACCTCATTCTACTGAAAATTCTATCTCAGTTTTTCAACCACAGTTCTGTGAATCCCTGCTGTCATGCCTAGAGGACCTATCTTCCTACTCTAAATTCCAAGAGCAATTCAGATCTTACTTCTGTATCAAATTTCAGTGCACATGGTATCCCATGGGCCACATCATCTAAGCATCAACAGCTGCTCTCCTCTTAACCATCTCCTTCAGATTGTGTCCACACCTGTATATAGTGTGCTGCTTACTTTAACACATCTTACCTCTGTTTTCTGTATTTTACACAGTTTATTTCTCTGATATACTTATTGTTTGTATTTAATTGAATTTTGTTATTGTATCACCTGTTCTATACCTTCAATTGGTCATTTCTGATCAGAATGCTATCCCAGAAAAAACATAAATACATTAATACATACATACAAAAGTTAAACAAAAGTGTCCATTGAGTGAGAAACCTTGCTGAGACTGAGAATGTAACGTTACAAGTGGACTTCCTTGGTGAAAGTTTTTTATAAGGTATGTGTGTGAATCTTAAAATAGTTGACTCAGCACCATGGTCAGCCGTTTACCAAACGGTGTCATAAAGCAAAATGCACTACAGTTAAACCATATTTATGCTGACTGCCAGTTTATGTTCTTGCACTTCCTTGGTCAGGTTAAGGCCTCCTGTCAGAATTTAGAATGGATAACGAAGTGGTTATTTTTAATTATTTTTACTTTATAAACAACAAGTGCCTATTGAGTTGCAGCAGTTATTTTACACGTCTGCTGTTTAACACACTGATGTAGAAGTTAATGAGATAACTAGCTTTATTGGTGCACAGGGATATAAAGCCCTGACTAAGGCCCATATACCTCTGAACTTTATAGATGTTCGCAGAATGTCCAGATTTTTGCTGTACATTTTTGTCCGTTTCTCATAAAATTGCAGTTTTCTGGCAAATTAGTGGCAAATCATTAAATGTTGAAGTTAGAAAATGATGACAGACATTTGAGTTTCAGACTTCACAACGTTCAGAAAATTTAGGGTAATGCAATAACTGTTATTCTATCAACTTTCTAAGTTTGTAAGAGCAATATTTAAAAATTGGCCCTATTTTTGGGACTTTGTCCCACTTTTATTTATGGCCTTGTCCAAATTTCTTGCTCTAAGAGGTTGAGACGTATGCCAGGTAACTCATATCTATGCAGTGACTTAGACCTGGTTCAGAGCTCCAGAGAGCACCCCTGCACTACCAGGCTATAACTCGTATCACACTTTTCGGCCACGTAAACTGGACCGGAACACCAAAGGCGGAGGTGTGTCCATATTCATTAAGGATATCCACACCTCCAGGCTAGTTGCTCAGCATAATGCATCCAAGGTTATTAAAGTGCGACTAACTATGTGCAAAACTGCAATCCAAATTGTAGCTTGCTACAGATTCCCCGTCATGCCCCAGGATTCCCACTCCTTCTTTCTTGATATACTGGAAAATGTCAGGGTTCAACCAAACACTGTAATAATTTGCGATTTCAACTACCCCACCATTAGCTGGGAAAACTACTCATGTACCAACTCCTTCGCTCAACGCTTTCTGGAATTCAGAAATTCCAGTGCCCTGGATCAACTTTATCCACACCCCCACCAAGGGCAACAATATCCAAGACCTAGTCATTACTAACATGAATGACCGGTGTTCCACATCTGAAGTCAACTCCTCGTTGGTCAGATCCGACCATAAGCTAATCACCCTAGATATCCACATCCCGCCCCCACCCCGCATTAAGGAAACCACGGTAAAAAAATTCTCCAAAGCCAACTTCTTGCTTCTTAAGTCAGAAATGGCAAACTTCATGACACTCATGCAGATGGACAATACAGTTACAACTGCTGAATCCTATAAGCACTTACACGAGTGCATGGATCATGTTCTCACAAACAGAACCAAGAAGCTATCCTCCAAGAAAAGGAAGCCAATCTGGTGGTCCCCTGCCATAAACAAACTGTACAACAGAAGGAAGAAACTGTTGCAAAAGAGTAAAATCCCATGAGTGGTGGAGCTCCCTGGTCAGCCTCAGTAAGAAGATGAGATCCCTTATAAGAGCCTCCAAAGCTAGCTACGAAAAAAACTCGCCACTGATTCTAAGGACAACCACAAAGCATTTTATAGCTATGTCAAGAATTTCAATGGCAACACCCAGATCTGCTCTGAGTTACAGCACAACAGCACAAAAATTACAGAACCAACTGATATTGCCAACGTCCTGGCAGATAGGTTCAGTGCTAACTTTACCCACCTCTCACCCCCTAAAGGGCCCATCATGGCTTAGTGGTAGGTCATACAGACTAGTGTTACCAAGGTCCTGGGTTCGAGACTGACAGTGGGAATTTATTTGGGTTGGGAGGGTGGCTTAATGGTTAAGGTGTTTGCCTTACAAACACAAGGTACAGGGTTTGAATTTTTACAGGGGATAATTGGCTAGGCTTAAAATGGCTCACAAGGGCAGTTAGCTTAGTACTAACCTATGAACCTATAAACCTATGTATACAGGAAGAATGCAGAGTCCCTTTAATCACAACTGCACAGGTAAAAGCTGCACTCTCTAAAGCCAAAATCAAAGCATCCATGGGACTGGACAACATCCCAGGCTTCGTTTTGCATGAACTTCAGAATGAACTGGCTCCCCACCTAAGCACCATGTTCAGTCATAGCCTCACATCAGGCTCTGTGCCCACTGAATGACGTACAGCAACAGTTATCCCACTCCACAAAGGGAGAGCCACCACTGATCCCGGGAACTATTGCCCTATTAGCCTGATGAGCCTGGTCTGCAAGGCCATGGAACATATCATCATGGAACTCGTAAACAAAAGATATTGGTAACCTTCAAACTCTGGACCCCACTCAGTTCGGGTTTATAAAAGGCAGATCATGCCTCCTGAACCTAATCAACTTCTTTGAGGCAGTCACCAAAGCCGTAGATGAGGGTAAAGTGGTTCACACAGCCTATCTTGACCTCGCCATCCCCCATTCTGGAATTATAGCTAAACTCACTAAATTAGGTATAAATCCCTATGTCACAAGATTGGTTGCCAACTGGCTTGCTGACAGAAACCATGCTGTAAAAGTTGCAGACTCCAAATCTGACTTCAAACCAGTGACAAGTGGAGTACCACAGGGTTCAGTCCTGGGACCTCTCCTGTTTGGTATCTACTTCTCTGAAGTACAGGCTAACACAGAAGGCCTCTGGCTAACAAAGTTCACGAATGACTGCAAACTAGGAGCCATAGTCGAGTCCCCAAATGATGTGGACATCCTACAAAAGGGCCTCACTGAGACAGATGCCTGGTGTCAGAGCCATGGACTCGAGCTCAATGCCAAATAGTGCATTGTCATCCCCTTTGGTAAAAACTCTGTACCCATGAACTAACACATAAGCAGCAGTCTACTTAACACAGAATGTGTGATGAGACCTTGGGACCCAGGTGGACAGTAGTCTCTCCTTTGATAATCACATCGCCACAGTAGTCAGGAAGTCCTTCTACCTGACACACCTCATCACAAAAGGGTTCTCATCCAGGAAAAAAGAGGTCATTGTTGCCCTTTACTCGACACTCATTAGACCCATTGTAGAGGACAACGCCCCTTTTGGAATATACCTCACAAGACATCTGCAGCAGCTAGAAAGGCCACAGAAGTACCTCACAAAGAGGATTACTGGCCTCAAACAAATGCCCTACACTAACCGTCTCAAAAAACTCCAGCTTTACTCCGTAGCATATCACCTACTCCAAGGTGATCCCTGTCTAACATATCAAGCTATGTCAAACCCAGAGCTGTTGGACATGCTACACCTAAAGAAATCCCAATCCTTCCAAGCTACACGCCCTACAGACCTAAACCTTGTCACCACAATAAACAGAACATGCTGGAGGGATAGATTCAGGTCCCAGAGACATCCATACTCTGGAACAGGCTACCCATCTTTGTCAAGCAAAGTTCTTCATTAGCACTCCAAGAAAAATCTTGATGAGTGGATGGGAAATAGAAAATACACCCCGGGGATCACTTCTGTGTCTCTGCTCTACAGTGGCACAGGAAAATAACTTTCTTGGGTGCCGTAAGCCAGGGAACCTTGTTGGCTAGGCTTACGTAGGCCCTTAGGCCGATAGCCTAGTACCTACCTATGAACCTATAAAGATTCAGGCACTTGTTAGAGTTGAAGTGGGGAAGATGGACATATCTGTCCTGGAGGAAGGGCTGTAGTATCAGGATGGCCAAATGGCAGGCATTTGGCCAGCATGCCATTACTTAATGGTTCCTTTGTTGACATGTGTCACACATCCCTCACTCAGGAGTGCAGATAAGGCATAAAATACACTCTCCCTGCCAGGATGATAGTGAGGGCACAAAATGCCCCCTGCTGGCTGTTTGAATGATGGTCATGCCACATATTTCTGATGGAGAAAAAATGAACTGTTCTGGTGTCTTGATAGTCTGCAAGGATGGAATACATAAAAAGAATGAAGCAAAAAGCAATATATGAGATTAGGCTTTTTTTAAGTTTTGTGTCCATTGTTTTTATGTATTAAGGCACAACACACATTCTTACCATGTCTGCTGCATACAAAGTAATGCAATTTATCCTTCATGGCACCCTTCTGATTACATACAGAGGGCAAGACGGAAATCTTGACCCTTGGTTCCCAAGTCCCACTAAATCTAAATAAGTTTAGTCTGTATACTTCATATAGGAATATACTTTGGATAACTTGGCATTTTATGATGTTCTTCATGTTTCACTGTTGCAGTCATCACATTTGGGTTATCTGCTTGCAGGTAGCCCTCAGCCAGCCTGAATACCAGAGTCTTCGGATTTCTGCATCGGATGTTGTCGCTTCTTCCATGACGTCAGGTCGTCAGGGGTATAAAACATGCAGCCAACGCCATTACATCAGTCTTTCTTGCCGAGCAGTGCCCGAAGCAGAAGCAGTTCGCAAGTGCCGGTCGGCCGACTCCTGAAATGTTTGTTTTTGAGTTTCAGACCTGAAGTCTTCATAATGATAAGTATCCCATTGGGGATCCTTTTTTTCTTGTCCTAAGTGATGTCAGAAAAAAATAACAATTGTCTTGCCTGTGGAAAGGAAATACAGCATAGAGATTTTCACTCTTACTGTGTCACCTGTTTAGGCCCAGACCACAACATTCTTCGCTGTCGGTTTTATGCCTTGTTCAACACCTGAACTATTCATCATCAGGCTATTTTTGTAGCTAAATACTTCTGTTCTTGATCCCCAAAATGGCTTCATTAAGCTATCCGACTACCGATCTCCTGAAAAAAACGTAAGGATAAAGACAGAGACAGACCGCATAGGTCCAAAACTGCCGACGGCACTTCTGTTAAGCTAGTCGCCAGTCCGCTGGTACTCAGGTGCTTTCGCAGCCCCTGATACCCGCTACTACAGATTTGCAGGCCTCTACTGAGACCCATTCGGAGTCTGGCATGCCACGAGATGCTTCTTCGACTATGGAACCTGCAGATGTCTCTACCTTGGATGGGTCCGGAGCCCCTGTGCAGGCACTGGCTTCTGAGGGTGTATTCAGGCCTACCGACTTTCATATTAAACCGACGACTTCATTTCAAGCTAGAAATACCGAATTCCTCAGGCCTAAAGCTCACACTACTAGAAAACCGATGACCAAGCCGCATACTCAGGCCCATATGCCTCAAAAACAAATGATTAGAATGTCTGAAGACCTTATTACCTTAATTAGGGGAAGCCAGCCTTCCCCCTCTAAGAGACCTAGAACTGATTTTCTTTCTGATTCTTCTGATCAGGAATCTAATATCTCTGCTCCTTCTGACTACCAGAATTTACCCTTATCTACTTATGAGAATGTTGATGCAGAGGATTCCATTCCCTCTGCTTCCCCTTCAGAAGATTTTTCTTTTGGTGAAACCTTACATACCCTTAGGGAGCATTTCCGCTGGGAAAGCTAGGACTATTCTGAGTCCAAAAAAAGATTTGGGGAATTTTTACTCCAGCCTCAACACAGGCCTCTAGCTATCCCTCCTGTTCTGGAGATTGTAGATGATGTTTTCTTGGAATCCAGCCTTACCCTGACACTTTGCCTCCAGCTCCCAGGAAACCTGACAGGTACTACAGAGTACCTGACTCTCACAAATTCCTGTTCAAGAATCCTACTGCGGATCCAGGGACCATTTCCCAAGGACCAAAAAGCATTGTGGCTGCTACTGCCAAAAGTCCTACCCTTTCTGATAGGGACTCGAGCTTTAGACAGATGAGGTAAGAAGGTATACATTTCTGCTACTTTGGCCATTAGGGCTTACAATTGACAGTTTCATATGTTAAAGTATCAGTAGCATATTATGAGACTACTTAAACAGAAAATGATGTTGATTCCTGACTGTGCTGAACACAAAGAATTGCAAGAGTTAATGCATTCTGCTGAACAAGTTGGTAAACATACTTTGCAATGTGGTTTAGATGCTTTAGAAGCATCTTGCAGGGCTGCTGTCACTGGGTCTGTACTTAGAAGGCATGCTTGGCTTAAGGAACAAAATTTGCAAGATCATGTCAAAGCTAAATTACTGGATGCACCCTTAAACCAAGACCGCCTTTTTGGTAATAAAACAGAAGAAGTCCTCAAAAGGATGGAGGAAAAAGCTAAATCTAATCAAACTGTTAAAGATTTCTTACAAGTACAGCCTACTAGATTCAGTAGGCATTGGCCTTCAAAGAACTGGTCTTTTCCAGTCCCTTCCAGGCCTTCTCAGTCCAAACCCAGGAGCAGCAGACCACCAAGACATCAGTCTCAGGCTGTGCACAGATCTAAGCAGTGTGGGGCTCCCACTTCCAAAGCAGGGAGTAGTAAGCCACCCCCTATGGAAAAATGGCACAATGACTTATCCTTAACTCTTCAAAGCCCTGCTCATCTACTTGCTCCCCTAGGAGGAAAGCTCGCCCTGCATGCAAAAAACTGGGAACTCATTACTCAGGACAAATGAGTTTTAAACATAGTTTCCCTAGGATACAGATTCCACTTCCACTCACTACCAACCCCAAGTGGATGGCCAGACCTCCCCCCAAATCAGTGGGTGGAGGCCCAAAAACAAGTTATCTCTCTCAGTATCAGGACTTTTCAACCTGTCCTAGCAGAACAAAGGGGACAAGGTTTTTATTCAAGACTGTTCCTGTTTCCCAGAAAAGAAAACTCCTGGCGTCCTATACTGAACGTGTCTATTGTCAACACCTTTCTGGTGGTTCCAAAATTCAAAATGCTAACTCTTCAACAGCTTCTTCCTATGCTAGCCAAGGATGCCTGGCTGGCAGCCCTAGACTTGAAAGAAGCTTACCTGCACATCCCAATAAGGGAATCCTGCAGACAATACCTACATTTCAAGGCGGACCCCATGCACTATCAGTTCACTGCACTTCCCTTTGGCTTATCTATTGCACCCAGGGTATTCACAAAGTGCCTAACTCCAGCCATTGCATTTTGCAGGCAGAGAAATATTCAGATTTACCCATACTTGGACAATTGCTGATTCAGGCAGAAAGTCAGGACTTGCTGTTACAACACCTGGCATTTGTAAAGAGACTTCTAATTTCTCTGTGGTACACTATCAACAAGAAGAAATCACACAACAGATTGTATTCCTGGGAGCAAGCTTGAACTCAACTTTCCAGATGGCATTCCTCACTTTGGAGAAACAAGTGTATTTGACAACCTACTTTAACCTACTGGCCATAAAAACCCAGCTATCTGCAAGGAAAATCCTGCAAGCCCTGGGGTTCATGGCCTCTTGCATTCTGTTAATTTCATATGCAAGACTGCATATGAGGAAACTTCAATGGTATCTAAAAAGTCTATAGTGTCAACATTCCCAGGACATGGAAACAATGATTCCTATCATTCCTTGTCTAAGGGCAGAGTTCCTTTGGTGGACAGAGGCCTGCTACCACAACAAGGAACTCCATTTCACGCTGCCCCCTGCGCCCAAACCCTAACAACAGACGCATCAGACTATGCATGAGGGGGCTCACATGGCAGGGCAGTGGATTCAGGGCAAATGGAACTCAAAACAGATGCACCTGCATATTAATCAAAAAGAAATGTTAGCTGTACAAAACGCTTTGACAGCCTTCAAAGACCTTATTCTTCCAGGATAACTATTGGTAAAGACAAGACAATACCACAGTTATGTGGTACATAAACAAGCAGGGGGGAACCCATTCCTACCCACTCTGCAGACTAGCCATGGGCCTGTGGAACACAGCCTTGAACTGCCAAGTGAGCCTGCAAGCTGAATTCCTGCCAGGCAAACTAAATTCACTGACAGATGACTCAAGCAGAAATCTCATGGACCCACATGAATGGAAACTGGAACCCAAAATATTCAAGCTGTTGAGGAACAAATGGGGAATACCAGAGGTATACCTGTTTGCCTCCCCTCAGAACTACCAATGTAACAAATTCTGCACCAGAACTCCCCACAGTCAAACTTGGAAAGTGGATGCCCTGTCCTTTACCTGGCAAAGCCCCTCAATTTACGCCTCCCCCCCTCTACCTCTCCTTTCGAAGGTTCTACTAAACATCAAACAGGGCAAGCCAAGGACAATACTGATTGCCCCAGACTGGCCACGCCAGCACTGGTATCCCCTTTTGCGCAGTCTGACAGTGCTACAACCATGGCACCTGCCTCAGACCCCTTCCCTGCTTGCCCAGCGAGCAGGCCAGATTCTGCACCCTCAGCTTCAAACCCTGAACCTTGCAACCTGGTTAATTCCCTGAGCTCACCCCTAGCAGCCCTCAGTAAGCAGGTGCTGGATGTCATTCCTGAGGCAAGGAGGCCTAGTACTAGAAAATCCTATTCAGAAAAGTGGAAAAGATACTGTTCCTGGAGCCAGGCTCAGGGGAGGAGCACAACGGTGCCCAGCTTACCCCATATTCTAGATTATTTAACAGAAATGCTCCACAAGGGCCTCTCTTTCTCTTCGATTAAGATTCATGCCTCTGCCATTTCAGCACATTATAATACTGAGCCACCCCTCTTTTCTCACCCTCTGCTAAAACAATTCCTTAGAGGGGCCAAAACTTTAAGGCCCCCCAGGAGAGCTCCCACTCCAGCCTGGGACCTTAACTTTGTATTGGGAAAACTCATTCTTCCCCCCTTTGAACCAGCTGCTTCAACAGAGTTGAAATTCCTTTCTTGGAAAACAGCCTTCCTTCTAGCCATCATTTCAGCAAGAAGAGTATCTGAACTGCAGGGCCTCATGGCAGTGGAACCCTCCATTATCTTCCATGCGGACAGGGTTTCCCTCAGGACTAATCCATGTTTTATGCCCAAGGTGGTGTCTAGTGTGGCTCTAAACCAGTCCATTCATGTGACTACTTTTTTCCCTAATCCTCAAAATAAGGGGGAAAGGATACTGCATTCACTGGACGTGCACAGACAGCTTAGATTCTATTTAGACAGAACTAAGCCTTTCAGAAAATCTGACCAGCTATTAGTTAGTTTTGCTGCAGGGGCAGAGGGGAAAGCCATTTCAATGCAAACCATTTCCAAATGGATAGCCAATTGCATCCATTTCTGCTACAAGCACCAGGGAAAACCTCCCCCACAGGGAAAAAGATCACATTCCACCAGGGCTGACTCTACATCTACAGCATTTCTCAGAGGAGTCCC
The DNA here is from genome assembly GCF_019279795.1 of Protopterus annectens. NCBI lineage: Eukaryota > Metazoa > Chordata > Ceratodontiformes > Protopteridae > Protopterus > Protopterus annectens. Next base: position 590,685,795 of record NC_056741.1, read on the forward strand.
TACCAGGGACATCCTGGAAGCTGCTACCTGGAGCTCTGTACATACTTTCACCAAGCATTACCACCTGCCTGTCTTTTCTAAATCCAGAGCTGGATTTGCCACAGCAATCTTACGGGCTTGGTTGTTAGCCCCAATGCTCTTTAACTGCCTCCACCCTTCCTTAGCTTTGGGAATCAACCCAAATGTGATGACTGCAACAGTGAAACATGAAGAACATAGTACAGTTGTGTACGCTTACCACAAATGTAGATGTTTGAGTGTATTCATTGTTGCGGTCCTGGTTACCCTCCATCCAGCCCCCTGACTTTTCCTGGCTGTACCTTTCCTTCCTATTTGGATTATATTATTTAATGTGTATTTGGTTCATAGGTTGGTACTAGGCTATCAGCCCTAGGGCCTATACAAGCCTAACCATAACATTTCCCTGGCTGTTTCTTCCCACGCTGTTTACTTCCCTGGACCCCTGTCTAGCAGGGCAACTGACGTGATCCCCAGGGTGAATTCCCTTTCTCCCATCCCATCGTCAAGGTTCCTTTTGAAGAGGGCCAAAGAGGCATTCTGCTTGACATGTATGGACAATCTATTCCAGAGTCTGAGGAGTCTCTGGATCAGGAACCTATCCCTCCAGCATGTTTTGTTTATTGTGATGACAAGGTTTAGATCCCTGGAGCATGTGGCTTCTGAGGGATTGTGATTTCTTTAAGTGTAGCATGTCCAACAGCTCTGGGTTTGACACGGCCTTGTATGTTAAGCAGAGATCGCCTCTGAGTAGACGATATGTGACAGAGTATAGCTGGAGTTTTTTTAAGGTGGTCAGCGTAGGGCATCTGCTTTAGGCCTGTGATTCTTTTAATGAGGTATTTCTGCGGCCTTTCCAGTTGTTGCAGATGTCTTGAGAGGTACATACCAAACGGGGCGTTGTATTCTATAATGGGTTTAATGAGGGATGAGTACAGTGGGACAATAACCTCCTTTTTTTCTGGATGAAAAGCCCTTAGTGATGAGGTGTACTACAAAGAAGGATTTCCTGACTGTTGTGTCGATGTGGTTATCGAAGGTGAGACCACTGTCCACCTGTGTCCCTAAGTCTCTTATCACACTGCCACATATATGGTAATTCACGGATACATGTTTTTTTCCCAAAGGGGATAACTATACATTTCTTGGCATTGTGCTTGAGCCCATGGCTCTGGCACCAAGCATCTGTTTCTGTAAGGCCCTTTTGTAGAGTATCCACATCATTTGGGGATTCAATAATGGCTCCCAGTTTGCAGTCATCTACGGACTTTGTTAGCCAGAGTCCCTTAGTGTTGGCCTGTACTTCAGAGAAGTAGATGCCAAACAAGAGCAGCCCCAGGACTGAACCCTGAGGTACTCCACTTGTCACTTGTCACTTGTCTGGAGCTGGATTTGGAGTCGGCTACTTTTACAGTGTGGGTTCTATCAGTAAGCCAGTTAGCAACCCATTGGGTGACATAGGGATTAAAGCCCAGCTTAGTAAGTTTATCTATGATTCCAGAGTGGGAGATGGTATCAAAGGCCTTGGCAAGGTTTAGATAGTCTGTGTGGACCACGTTACCCTTGTCCATTGCTCTGGAGACTGATTCGAAGAAGTCAGTCAGGTTCTGGAGACAAGATCGGCCCTTCACGAACCCAAACTGGGTGGGGTCCAGTGTTTGAAGGTTGCCAATGTCTTTGTTTATAAGTTCCATGATAATACGCTCCATGGCCTTGCAGATAAGGCTCGTCAGACTGATGGGACAGTAGTTTCCGGGATCCAAGGTGGATCCACCCTTGTGGAGTAGGATAACTGTAGCTCTGCGCCACTCAGTGGGCACAAAACCTGAGGTGAGGCTATGATTAAACATGACACTTAGGTGAGGTGCCAGTTCATATTGTAGTTCATGTAGTACACAGCCCGGGATGTCATCTGGTCCCATGGATGCTGTATTCTTAGCTTTGGAGAGTGCGTTTTTTACCTGTGTGGCCATTATTAATGGAATTTGGCAAGCTTCCGGTATTGAGATGGGCCATTTAGGGGGTGAGAGGGGGGTGAAGTTGGCACTGAATCGATCTGCCAGGATATTGGCAATATCCTTGGGATCAGTATATTTAATGCCATTCTGTTTTAGCTCAGAGCAGATCTGAGCATTGCCATTTAGATTCTTGACAGTTATAGAATGCCTTGTGGTTGTTTTTGGAGTCTTTGGTCATTTTATTTTCGTAACTAGCTTTGGAGGATTTTATGAGGGATCTGTTTCTTACTGAGGCTTGTAAGGGAGTTTTTTGCATCCTGGAATTTTCCTCTTTTCTGCAACAGTTTCTTCCTTTTGTTGTAAAGTTTGTTTATGGCAGGGGACCACCAGCTTGGCTTCATTTATTTTGGATGAGAGCATCTTGATTCTATTTGGGATGGCACGATTCATGCATGAGTGGATGTGCTCGTACAGTGCCTTAGTGTAGGATTCAGCAGTTGAACTTTCAGTTCCCATCTGCATGGGTGTCATGAAGTTTGTCACTTCTGACTTGAGTAGCATGAAGTTGGCTTTGGAGAAGTTTTTTATGGAGGTTTCCTTACTGGGGGGTGGGGGTGGGATGTGGATGTTAAGGGTTATTAGCTTATGGTCATACCTGACTAACGAGGAAGTGACCATAGGTGTGGAGCATCGATTTCCCATGTTGGTAATGACCAAGTCTAGGATATTGGAGCCCCTGGTGGGACTATGGATTAGTTGATCCAAGGCGTTGGAAATTTGTTTTTTGCTTGGTGTGTTCCATACCATACAATTGCTTCCTATTGTGGGGGCACCTGACATCTGGGGCAAGAAAAACTGGTAATGGCGTCGGCTGTATGTTTTATACCCCTGACGACCTGATGTCATGGAAGATGAGACAGCAACCGACGCAGGACCCAAGACTTTGATAATCAGGCCAACTGAGGGCTACCTGCAAGCAGATAACCCAAATGTAATGACTGCAACAGTGAATACACTCGAACATCTACATTTATGGTAAGTGTACACAACTGTACTTTTCCCTCCCTCCATCCTTTTTTTCCTCTTTTGTTACCCTTCTTCTTCAGTGTTGTTCTCCTTTCCTTACAAGGGACATATTGGTATTTATTTTCCACTGGTGTGGTTCTCCCACCAGACCCTGGCCTCCTACTTTGGGGGCTCCTGACAGGTTAGGGCAAGAAAAACTGATGTAATGGCATCGGCTGCCTTCCTTTATACCACTGACGACCTGACATCACTCCTCAAGCGACAGCAACTGACGCAGAAATACTAAGTCTCTAGTATTCGGGCCGGCCGAGGGCTACCCTGGCAGAGATAACCCAAATGTGATGACTACAACAGTGAATACACTCGAACATCTACATTTATGGTAAGTGTACACAACTGTACTTTTTCCCTGTGGTTTAATGTATTTCCTTATAGGTGGGAGATATCTTAACCCTACCCCCGCTGGAAAACTATTGCCCCTCACTACAAAGAACTGTTTTTTAAACATATACATATATATATATGTGTGTGTGTGTGTGTGTGTGTGTGTGTGTGTGTGTGTGTGTGTGTGTATATATATATATATATATATATATATATATATATATAAATATGGATCTACTTTGATCCAGCGAATTTACGTTTCATTGAAACGTAAATTCGCGGCCTCACGTTCGCGAAAGTGCAAAAATGTACTTTTGTTTAAAAACAAACATAAAACCTAAGCAAAAAAAAGACAAAAAAAACACACACTAAACACGAATATGCAGGCAAGACCCCTGCAGCCTCCATGTGGGGGGCTGTGCCCTCCACACCCCCCTACTTTAATATTCTCACTCCGAGATCGCACTACAGTGGGGAAAAGGGAAATATTCCCTTATCTCCACTGTACCACAATCTCAGCAATAGTTTAGTTAGTTGTACATCAACACTAAATGGTGATGTACAGCTAACGTTACATGCAAATTGCATGTTTTTATTTCTTTTCTGTTGTTTTTTTTTATTTTTGTTTTTACTCGAAAGTGCATTTTTGAAAAAATGCACTTTCGGGAAAGTCAGGTCGCGAATTTTCATTTCAATGAAATGTAAATTTTCTGGATTAAATGTGTGTGTGTGTGTGTGTGTGTGTGTGTGTGTGTGTGTGTGTAATGCACTCTGCCGATTCTTGATGTCATTGAAAAGCAGTGGCGAAAATCAAAACATTTTTCCATCCTAATCTCGAACCATGTTAAAGCTGAGAGTTCAGTGTTTTCTGTTTTGCAAATGTGCCCATTGAACTGCATTTGCCAGCTGGAACTCAATATTAAAACTTCGGTATGGTAAGTTTCGAGTTTATGGCACTTTGAAACTATACTTTCTATTTTACTCTACTCGACCAGATGTGTGTATGTGTGTGTGTGTGTGTGTGTGTGTGTGTGTGTGTGTGTGTGTGTGTGTGTGTGTGTGTAGATATAGATATACATACGTAATTTTGCTTTTGTTTGCCGGGTTTGCCCAGCCTGGTTTAGTTAAAAACCCCTGTGCAGCAGTGGCTTTGGAAGAAACGCTCCCATATATATTGCAAACCTATTTAAACAAACATTCAGTAATATATATATATATATATATATATATATATATATATATATATATATATATATATATATACATATATGCATTAACAGTTACACATACATTTGCAAATTAGATTATAGTCATATGAAACAAAGGCAACTATTACAGTATAAAAGATACTTAAGCATTAGTTGAATGATGGACATTGAGCATTTAAAAAGGTGTAGTAGTAGTAGGCTTGTTGACTAGATGATTGATCATGCGATTAAACCTTAGAAATTCAAGGAAATGGAAGTGAGGGATGGAACTAGGTAGTGCAGAAAATGTTAATTTTATAGAGAAGATGTGGGTATGATGCAGATTTAGAGACAAATGTATGGCTATCATAACGTTTATATTAGAAGCATTGAGGTGGGGAGAGCAGTATCACAAAACTTTATATACGGCTGGGAGATGTTAGTAAAAGTGTTTGGATACTGGTGAAGAGTGGTTGTGGGGTATGTTTGACGATATGGCAAGATGAAGATAACAGTGGCATTTATGCTGGAGATCCATTGATTTGATGTTGAAGGCTTAGTTGTGTTTTGAATGCGTTTGCATTCTGAATGGATTTCAGTGATAGTGGGATGTGGTTCCATAGTTTAGCTTCAAATGTGGAGAGTCCCCTGCAGTATTAGATGATTTAGTTATAGTGATTAGTCTCTATAGTATAAAATTCTGTTTGGGGAGTAGCGTAAGTTGATAAGGACTGGGCAATTTTCTGACTTATAGGAAGTGTAACTCTATATATTTATATTTATTTATATATATAGGGTTCCATTCAGTTGTTCTAAATGCATATAGTTGAATATTGGGAGTTTTAGCATTGCATCAGTGCTTTATACATCGAGTGAGGCATTTAGTTTGTAATAGCAGTGTAAGCGAATCTTTGGTAAGATTTATTACACTGCTCTTGTTAGGCTGACTTTCTGATATTTTGTTCATCAAGGCCCTTGCATCTGCTTCATTTTTTAAATTTTGTCTCTGAATTTTAGCTGTGAGTTCTGGGTTGCTTTTACCAATTTGCTTATCGGAAAGACAGACGAAATAAAAAAGTTTGAAACTAAAAAAGTAAAGTAAAATAAAACATTTAAAAAAAAAAAAAAACTGCAGCAACCAAACGAAACTGTAAAACTGTAAAATTCCCCAAAGCAGGCAAAAGACAGCTCGATATGCAGCTAGATCCAAAAACTTTATGAACCAGCAAGTAATCGTACCAAAAAACTTTATTGCAGAGAAAGAAAGTTAGCATTATTGCGGTAATACCATACCGCTTCTTCAGACAAACATGAATGGGGACAGAATAACTTGTATACAAATGACATCATCTCAAACAGCTTAACAGCCAATAAAACAAACATTCATGCAGCCACATTTTCAGCTTAAAGGCATAGGAATTAGATAATATTTACTGGCGTAAAATCTGACAAAAAATTAAATATAATAAAAACAAAAACAAAATTTTACAGTAAAATAAAACACTGGTATGCTGTGCTGTGAATGTTTTTTATGAGATTGGGTTACTGGAATCTGCCATTTTCCTCACTGTTGCGTGATATCCTACTTGGTGTATTAAAGTATGGGAATGTGGGGTGCAGTGGGGCTTTCCCCCTCCTGCAAAAATACTTGTTTTTTGTTTCACTATGTTTTCGATAGGTCTTTTAGTTTATATGTATTGGTTTAGATATTTTGAAATGTCAAATTAGTGAAATTTGACATTTTGGTATAGACCCATAGATATATACACTTTTGCATTAAGTAATTCTTCATCACTTTATGTGAAACATAATACATTTCACTGTAAATGGATCAGATGATTTAACTTTTTCTGCAGTTGTTGTTGCTTTGCTTTGTTTTATATGATAATTTTACATTTCAACATGGGCTTGTTTCACTGATGCTGACTTACATTAATATTTTTTTCTTAGTTATTAGTGGAGCGAACACTACATCCCCAACCCTCAGTGCGACTCCTACAGGAACCAGTGCCACAGGTTTTACAACAGAGACTTCAATAACAAATACTTCCAATAGTAGAGCTACTAACACCGTGCCTTCCAATACAAACCCCACAGGATCCACATCCAGCAGTCAAGCTGCCACAGATGGAAGTAGTGCCGTCACCAACAGTACCACACAAAAGACAGTACCAAACACAGGGACACCTGTAATTTCAACTACAACGGAAACAAATACAGGAAATCCAGCAACTACCCGCATTGTTACAACTATTCCAGTTACCAATGTTTCTAGTGGCAACACAAATGCCATTAGTCAGACACCTTCAGCAAACCCCCCTGCCAATACAGGCCTCTCCACTAGCAATAACGCAACCACTTTAACCCTTAGCACATTGACTAACATGACTAATTCACCCTCAGTTACCCCTACAGCATACTCAGTCACATCAGCACCTTTTGTTACAAACACAATTGGTTCTTCTAATTCTTCAACAAATACCCAATCGACAACACAAGTGCAAAGCACAGCAACTTATAGTTTTACAACAAAGACTACAGTGAATACCTCTAGTAATCCAAACAATAGCCCTCCTACTACAGAAACATCAAGTTCTGCAAGTTCCATATTTACCACAGGAAATGCCAGTAATTCTTCAGTCAACAGTCAGGCTACAACAGAGATCTCCCGCGCTACATCAGCCATAACTAGTACAGTAAACAGTACCTCCTCTTCAAATGGCAGTCAGTTTACTACAGGAGCAGTCAGCACTGCAACTCCAATAATTACTGGAAGTACCAGCAACCAGTCTTCAACAACGATACACAATTTTGCAACTTCTACTGTCACAGGAAACAGCACCAACTCTTCAGGTACTGCACAGTCTATAACTGAAATATCTACAACTCTAGTAGTAACTGATGGGAATACTACTAACTCCAGCCAGTCTATATCAGAAATATCCAGAACCACAACTCAACCACTTACTGTTTGGAGCACAACTAACTCTTCCAACAACAGCCAGCCTACAACAAAAGTTGCCAGCACTGCATCTCCCATAATTAGTACAGGAAATATAAGCAGCACTACTAGCTCTTCTAGCAGCCCACTGATGCCAACAACTGCTAACAACGTGAACAATGGGACTACCACCAACAACACTAATGTTTCTTCTACTTTAGCCACTACTGCTGACACCAAAACCATGATGACCACAAATTCAACAGATGTGACAAACACAAGTAGTACTTCAGCCCAAAATGGAACTAACTTCACAACAACAACATTTGTACCACCTGGCCAATCACAGACAACTACAACAACCACAACTAGTTCCAGTGTGGCTTCCAAATCAAGCTTTGATGTTTCATTTAGGATTACTAATCATAATTATACAGATAAACTAGCAGACCTTGCCTCTCCTGAAGCCATGAGTTTGACTAACCAGATTCAAGACATGGTAAGACTTACTTTTTGCATATGGATCATTTGCCAGTCACTGTAGTTAGTACACCCAGTAACTTTCAGGCAGTTAAAAAAACATATATGTGCTAGTTAACTTTGATCTTCTCAACTCAATCTTTCAGTTTTCTTACTTTCACTAGGTGATGTCTTCGTCACTTTGATTTTGACTTGTGTGGAAATGCTATCACCTTAACAACTAATAGATAGAAAAGCTTCAGCTAGTCTATATAAAAGAATGCACATATTTGAAAGACCTATATACTAGGAGATAAGACAGAGCAGTGCAGTAGTTAGAGGGAATGTACCAACTGATGGACCGTAAGTCAAATGGAAGTTTATAACAGGTATATCCCACATGCAGATGGTTAAGATGGTAGCACAAGCAAATGAGAAATGTAAAATTCTTAGATTTTCTCACATAACTAAGGAACCAATGAATGAAAAAGAAAGGTAGCGGTAGCTACGTGATCAGCAAAGTAGCAGGATTGCTGGACAGTCCAAAAATAAGTCAGCGGTAGTAGTTACAAAACAGAGCAGCTTAGCATGTAAAATGGAAATATGGCATGTGTGTGGGTGTGTGCGTGTGTTTTAGTACAGGGATTGATATATTTATTTTATATTTGTTAACCAGGTATGTGAACTAGCCTTTTTATTATTTTGTACCACAACCCTGGCCAAAGGCATTAATGTTATCTTCAACGTGCATTTGGTGTACGGAATATATGACAATCATTTCAAACAGTGCAGATAACTCGGAGGATGCTATATGCTGACTGATATCATATGATGTAACAATGCTGTACATAAAAAGATCCATTCCAGACCAGTACAGTAAAATAAACAAAAGCAGAGTCAACCAAAGTACATGATTGCAAAAACAACATGTATAGGGAGAACATATATTATATTATATATACAATACACAGATCAGTAATGTATCATACTTTGTACAAGTAACACTTAGCAGTTGCTGGAAAAAAACTGGGAGAAGTTGAAAGGCATGACATTAGAAATAGTTACTGGTGAATGTAAAGAAGCAACATTTTCAGAAAGGCCTGTAATTAAGGAGAGAATCTGCAGAGAAAGTTGGCTGTACAGTTAACTAGTAATGAGTGTGTGAGGCCTGAAGAGAAAAAAAAGAGTAGTACATTAGTCAAAAATGTTTCCTGTCCCATCAGTCACTGCTCTTCTATTACCTGGTCCCATCCTCCAAGCATTCCAGACCCTTGCATGTACTTGGAATAAGGTAAAACACATCATCCCAGGAATACGCCCCCTTATTCCAGTTTCTGTGCTGCTGTTGCATTTCTGGTTTTGACCATAGATCCATTATGACAGTTACGGGCCTCTTATGGTCTGGCATCCTCCTGTCATTGGTATGTTCTCCCTTTCTCTGTGTTGCATCATCCCATTGAAAGACATTGACTTCATGTGATATCAGTTTGAACCTTACCTGTTTTGGTGTGATGCCCCTTACTGCATCTTTTGCCCTTTTTTACACTGTGGCTGCCCTTATCCTTCAGTCATTTTCAGCTAAGCAGTCCAGTATCTATAGAGCTGTATAGATTTACCTGTTTTAGTAATAAGGCAGACTTGCCAGATTTTCTCATCCATTGGCCGTCCGTTCAGCATATAATGAAAACCAAGAGTTGATATGATGACCAGACTCCCTGGTGAAGGCCAGGGACCCATTCTGCACTCAGTTTGTATACTAGTCCAAAGAGGAGAGGTTAGGCCTTTATGGCTTCTAATGTGCAGTCATATTGATCTCAGGGAGCAGCAGCTGCCTGACTTCTACCTCTCCCCATAATGTCAGGGA